>NC_091466.1:18960243-19260243 GCF_027789765.1 Dendropsophus ebraccatus | reverse complement strand
ACCATGGCCCGCCCCAATGACTTTTGGTTCAGGCCTTAAGGACCCCTTAACTTTTTGACTTTGATGTAGTTACTTTTGCAACCAAGGCACTCTGGGTAACTCTGTAATGTAGCAATGTGGAGAATATTGTGAATTCATAAAACAAAAGATTTTTTTAAGTCCTCATCACTGCATGACTGTAATTCATCTCTTAACATCACCTTTATTCTATTTTTTACAGGTAAAAAATTCTATTTGTATGATCCAGTTGCTGGCAATAGCTCAAGCCCACAAACACTGCAAGACGACTGGGTTGGAGTGAAGCTTCCCATCACTGCTGCTCTCAGCTGGAAGAATGAGATGTACCTTATCGGCAAAAAGAAGTTCCAGAAAATTCTTCTACTCACTTACTCCCAGAATCGGGTCTACGGCAACATTCACCAGGCCAAAGATCTAGATCAGCTGATTGCATGCCAAACTACGAAATAAGCCAGGCAGATGTGATATAATGTTCATGTTCTACTAATATTCATTATTGCTGATTTGTATAATACAATCTTTATAACAGCAATGAGAGTAAAATACAATGTAAAAAATATTTTTTAAAACGTTTCCAGTTATTTGTTGAACTTTTTGCCTGTGTCTATATCTAAAATGCAAAAGGATATCACTAGCCAGGAGCAAGCTCGCAGGATGTTCCTCTATCAAATAGTGCATCCGACTATGTGCAAAAACGCATCTAAGATTGGGTCATGTGAATAAGCACCATAAAGTGTAAAGTATAAAACTCGGACCTTTATTATAATAAAAACAACGCGTTTCGGCGTATTCTCTGTATTTCCTGTATTCTCTATGAAGCCTTCATCAGGTAAAATCAGGATAGAGGATAACAAGGTGATTGATGAGGGACCTAGGCTGAATCCCAGAATTCCAGGCGGTACCTGGGCTGTCTCCTCCTTCCCCACGGAGCGGGAAGGCATCGGGAATCAAATGCGGAAGGTTCAACCAGGTTCGAGTTCTATAGAACCTTAGATTTTCCGATGTTCGATCATCTCTATAGGGAATAACTAGGTGATTGATGAAGGATCGACTGCTGGGACCTCCCAGGATAAAGGGATAACTAGGTGATTGGTGAGGGGCCAACTACTGGGACCCCCACAACACGGACGGCATATGTTGACATTGTTAAGGTTTTTTTTTCTCCACGATTTTGGTAAAATTGCAGCAAGCTTTGAGCTATTTTACTGATATTTACACGATTGCAGGAAAATGGCGCCAGTTTTGCACAATGTTTGTGTTAGGTTTGGGACAGAAGGACACAAGACAGGTGAGGCCCTTGCACTGGCACCCGCCCCGCTGTCTCTGCCTACTTACCACAATGTGCCCTAGGCAGCAGTCGGTAACTGGGCAACAGTCCCTAACCTATTTGAGTGTTTAACACAGAGACAAAACAAACACAATAAATACAAAGTCGTCTAGTCAGGTCAGAAACTGTTGGCCAATGCAGTACAAAATCAGAAGGCAGGGAGAATAGTCAGGAAGTCAAGCCGAAAAGTCCAAGAAACCAGGGAATATGTAACCAGGATACAAACTGTAGCTAAGTGACACTCAGGAATTAAGCTTTATCGCAGGCAAGGAGTACACATATGGGAGAATACTTATGGAGACTGGGGTCCCAGCACCAGAATGTGATTGGGGCTGAGACTCTAGCTCCAGACCATGCACTAAGCTGACTGGCAGTGCTGGCCGCAACAACAAAGGAAGAAGCCACCATGCCCCTAGCAACCGTCCGGGTCGGTCGTCAGGGACACCATCGGCATGCTTCCTGCACCCGGCCAGGCTGGTTGCCAGGGACGCCACCAGAGTCAGGAGGAGGCCAGCCACATGCTCCAGCAGTGCTGGGAGCCAAGCGTGACGGCCAGCTCCTGAGAGATGCTAAATTCTCTGGGAAAAAAGCATCAAATATGCAATGTGTGAACACAGCCTTATCTTTAGGGTGCTTGTGCTATTTCATAAATGTTGCACAACGTGGGTTGTCTAGTCTAACTTTGAACAATTAGTAGGCTGCTTCTACTTCTGAACTGTGTGTAAATTTTTTGGGCACAATTAGACCACACCCCTTTCCCAAGACCACACCCCTTTCCCAAGGCCACACCTCTTTTGAACTCTCTAGTGTCTAAAAACATAATGAATGTAGTGTAAGGCCCCTGTCACACACACACACTTTCTGTCCGCGAATAAGGACCCAGTCATTTCTTTGACCCCGTGCATATAACACAATGTTATACCTGTAACACGTATGGGTATATGTATGGGGCCATAGAAAACAATTCTCTCCATATTCGTGAGTCCGCAAAAACTGGGAAAGCCATTATACGGCCTGCATCACTTATTCTGGATGAATGGGTCCGTGCTAATGCGGACAGCTAGGGCTGCATGTCGGCAGTCCTGTCCATAGCTGTAGGCTGTGAATTGGGCCTAGTCTAGTAATAGTAAATTTGCCCCACTAAGTACAAGGTTAACATGTATTTTTTTTAGGCTTTTCACTGATTTAAATAGTTCCAATCCTATGGACAGACAAGGACAATAGATTTTACTTTTATGACTTTTTGTCTTTTTTTCTAAATCACAGCTTATATATTTTTCCAGTAACATATTGTAATTGTTATTGATCTACTATGATGTGATTCCCCAAAGTATCTCAGCTCTATCCTCCAGAGGATGGCAGCCTCAGCGAACGTCTATTCAGAAAGTATAAGAGGTGCGACGCTGGTATATATGTATATTAGGGTGATATCAGGTTGTTATAGCCAGGCAGCTCACATCTATAGGTTATCATTCCTGGTATCTTACAAGTTCTACTGAGAAGATGCAGAATGATGCTGTACACACGGTAAGTAATGGACCTTTTACACGGTGCCATTCAAAAATATTCCAACGAGCAACAAATCGTTAATTATATTATCGTGTATATATTATTTGTGAAATTGTGTCCTAAAATCCCTGATCGTTCACTGATATTTCGCAGATCGGTTCGTCTAAACAGATTCACCCTGGTGTGTGGGTTGGCCTTGAACGATCTTTTGAATGATATTAAATCGTCCGAAAAAAGCGAATTTTTGAAACTATTTATCTCATCGTGTAAACGACAATTGTTTCAAACCACAAACAATCAGTAAACGATCTTCAAACGATTGTTTAAGTGAGTTATCTGCTCGCGTAAAAAGACCATAGATGATCAGAAATCTATCATGTGACCTGCAATATAATAATATAATAGCTGCTCTACACAATTTACCAGACATAGGGCCCTATTCCACCGGACGATTACTGTTCGCATAATCGTTAATGATTAACGATCTCAAACGACCGCTATTGCGAAAGACCTGAAAACGTTCACTCATTTCCATGGAACGATAATCGTTACTTGTGATCGTATTTGCGATCGTTTTTTCTTCGTTATTTCTTCGCTATTGCGTTCGTATCTACTGCAAGCAACTGAACGACGTCTTATTCAATGCGAACGATTTGCGAACATTTTGCGAACGAGCAACGATAAATATAGGTCCAGTTCTTATAAAGCGATCAACGATTTCTCATTCGGTCGTTAATCGTTAACTGCATTTCAACCAAACAATTATCGTTTAGATTCGAACGATTTAACGATAATCAGAATGATAATCGTCCGGTGGAATAGGGCCCATAGAGTGTAAGGGGTAAGTGTGGGCCTATTAAGATCTCCATATCTAACTATACATATAGTGACAACTACACTTAAATTTTCGTTAAAAATCTTTGTATCTCAGGCGTTATGTAAGGCTATTGTAAGGTGTTATGTTGTTGTAAATGAAGGAGCCACCATATTTTTTTTCTTGGATGCATCATACAACTCCAGTTCTTTAGTTGCAGAATGTCTGCATCATCATGCACCAAAGAAATCACTATAGTTTTTTTGTCTTTTTTCAAGCCACAAAATGATCTGAAGTCCTGTAAGAATATGTGGAGGAGGCGTCAGACCAACAGAACCTCTGCTTACAAAATAATTGTGTTGATTTTCTGAGAGAATCTTAAAGGGGTTGTCCAGTGAAAATCATTTACTTTCAAATCAACTGGTGTCAGAAAGTTATATAGATTTGTAATTTACTTCTATTAAAAAATCTCAAGTTTTCCCATACTTATTAGCTGCTGTATGTCATGCAGGAAATGTTTTATTTTCAGTCTGACACAGTGCTCTCTACTGACATCTCTGGCCGAGACAGGAACCCTGTCTCGGTTTTCTATGAATCCCCATAGAAAATCTCACCTGCTCTGGACAGTTCCTGCCAGAGATGTCAGCAGAGAACACTGTGTCAGACTGAAAATAAAACAACATTTCCTGCAGGACATACAGCAGCTAATAAGTATGGGAAAACTTGAGATTTTTTCATAAAAGTAAATTACAAATCTATATAACTTTCTGACACCAGTTAATTTGAAAGAAAAAGATTTTCGCTGGACAACCCCTTTAAGGTGTAAGGCTACATTCACACCTTCAGTAGTTTTTTTCAGGACTGTATATGATGTCTGCAATCATCCACAATCTTCATCCGCAATACGCAATAATCTGTATACGTAAATAGGTAAATAAGTGGGAATGGTTTAAAATGATTACTTAACCATATTTTTCTTTTTTACAGATCTGTGGACGTTACGGACGTTTCATCATTAAAAATGATGTACAATCCCATAGACTTCTATGGGTCAATCTATGCCACAATTAATAGTGCATATTAGAGCTTGTCAGTAGTTTCTGCAGATGCAATTTCTGCAGATTGTGGATCTGTAAATATTTGGACAGTGTAACAGTCCAACTGAAATTAATGGACTCTAAATTTGTCCCAATTTGTCTAAATTTGTCTAAATTTGGATCCGCAATTACGGAAAATACTATGGAATTTGTGAATTTAGCCTTAGTCATTTAACAAACCTTTGACATGTCAAACTGTTTACTCATTCGGGGCACCAGTGACTGATCTCTAGATCTAGCTGGGAGAAAAACTCACCTGTCAGCCCCCTGACTACACCACACACCCCCACCCCTGGCTACATCCATCTTATTGCAGGAGACAGGCTTTATTTGAAGTGTAAACCATCTCCTTCTATGAGTCAGATCAAGCACCAAGCCAGGAAATAAACTATGTTACCATGATCCTCTCCCAGGTTGGTTTGGGTCTCCAATGGTGCGTTTACACAGACAGATTTATCTGACAGATTTTTTAAGCCAAAGCCAGGAATTAAGGATGGTCCGAACCTGCCAGGGTTCGTATAAACCCGAACGCTCGGCATCAGATTCCCGCTGTCTGGCCGCTCTGTGCAGCGAATGGATACAGCGGGAGCCTATGGCTATGGCTGTATACCAGTTTTCCAGGCGGTCCTCCCGCTGTATCCACCCTCTCCACGGAGGAGGAAGACAGTGGGAATCATTGCCGAGAGTTCGGGTTCATGCGAACCCGAACCTCGGCAGGTTTGGACTATCCCTACCAGGAATGGATTAGAAAAGAGGAGAAATCTCAGTGTTTCCTTTATGATCTGTTTATAGTCTGTTCCTGGTTTTGGCTTCAAAAATCTGTCCGATAAATCTGTCTGTGTAAACGCACCATAAGACCCCGACTGTTGACACTTCTGTGTGAGAGGTCAAAAGTTTTTTTTTTTTGTATATGACAGTAATGCTTTACAGAGAACATGTGATTGGTTCCATGCTGTCCAAACCATGTAGAAGTCAGCCAACTACAGTGGTCCCTCAACATACAGTACGATATTAATTGGTTCCAGGACGACCATTGTATGTTAAAACCAAAACTCTATGGAAAACTGGTATCCCAAAACGTTATCCTAAAATAAGGAAAATATGAAAATTTCAAGCAAAATATGCATATAACTAATGAGGATAAAGCAAGTCCTTACATACTATAGTCAGAAAGAGCTGCTGGGGACTGTAAGGGTGCGTTCACACCTACAGGATCTGCAGCATATTTGATGCTGTGTTCAGTTATTTAAATGAAATCTGCTGCAGAAAATCAGCTGCAGATCCTGTAGGTGTGAACGCACCATTAATCAACATTTTTTTTGTAAAATACAGAAGCATCTTCAGGTTCCTGTACAGATCACACAGGGTCCCAGAAAAATAAAATAAAGCTGTCCTCAACTGTAGAGATGATCGAACAGCGCGAATTTTCAATTTCGTTCAAACTCGAACCATCGACGTTTGACTCCCGCTGCCTTCCCGTTCCATGGAGAAGGTGGAGACAACCCAAGTACCGCCTGGAAAACAGGAATACAACCTAGGTAATAGGCTGTATCTGTGTTTTCCAGGCGGTACTCGGGCTGTCTCCACCTTCCCTACGGAACGGTAAGGCAGCGGGAGTCAAATGCCGATGGTTGGAGTTTGAACGAACCTGAAAATTTGTGTTGTTCGATTATCTCTACTCACCAGGTGCCCAAAGGAGCAGCTCATGCTGGTAGAGGTAAAGAAGCAGTACAGGGCATATATGTAGTATCACACTATACTGTAAGGGAGGGGATACTCAACAGCCAGTCACTGCATCCACTTCAGTAATACTGGGATTTTACCAGTAAAATTGCCACTTTCATTGGTCGGTCATCTAGGTTTTTCTTACATGTGCCGCAGATCCTGAGGCCATTGTAAGTTGAGGGACCGCTGTACTCTTCTAATTGATAGATCTTTCCCTATACATAAATAATGGGACAGCTATTGATCAAGCCCCTTATGTGGAAAGAGAGACTGGAATCACTCCGGTAGTAATCCATCTAGTCGTCAACCTTTCCTGCTTCAAGAACCTTCACATTATATACTGATAATAATGGTCTTCTCCATTCTGGTGATGGGGATGGGGTCGGCACGTTTAGGGTAACACCCACTGGCATTCAATTGGGGTATATGATAGATAAGCTCATATAAAAATGTCTCTCATTACAACATATGGCGTCTATCACTATGACCTGAAGCCCATGATCTAGTGACTTTTATAATGTTTAGGTAGATGGTAAAGAGAAGAAATGTCTCCATGTTAATTGTAATAATATTTCCAGATCAATGAAGCCAACCACAGTACGGTGAAAGACATATTCCTGATGGGACTACAAATGCCCAGCAGTCTTAAGATCCCTTCCTTCCTTTTGTTTCTTATTTTGTACAATGTGACGTTATATGGGAACATCATGATCATTGTACTGGTATCACTATCCCCCAATCTCAAACACCCAATGTTCTTCTTCTTGGTAAATCTTTCTATCTCCGACATCATGTTCATTACCAATATTGTGCCTAATATGTTATGGGTCATTGTGAGCGAAGGAGCCACCATATCTTTTCTTGGATGCGTCACGCAGCTCCAGATCTTTGGTGTTTCTTTGGTTGCAGAATGTCTTCTTCTAGCTGTTATGTCTTATGACAGATACTTGGCCATCTGTAGCCCCTTACATTACGTCTTTATCATGGACACCAATCTGTGCGCTCAGCTTGTTGCCTTATGTTGGTTCTTTGGATTTGCCATCTCCTTAGTGACTGTGATCATGACCAGTAAGCAAGACTTTTGTGGGCCTCATGTCATCGACCATTTCTTCTGTGACTTAGTCCCTCTTCTTAAACTCTCTTGCTCGGATACGTCATCGGTGATACTGGAGAACATATTGTTGGCTACTCCCTTAACGCTGTTTCCTCTCGTTTTCATCTCCGTGACATACGTCTATATCTTCATCACCATCCTCAAAATCCCATCTTCCACTGGCCGACAGAAGACGTTCTCCACCTGTAGTTCTCATCTGACCATCGTAGGAATGTTTTATGGGACCTTGGCTTCTCTGTACGTAGTTCCCTCCGATGGACATTCACTCAATGCTAACAAAGTCCTTTCCCTTCTGTACACTTTTGTGACTCCGTTATTTAACCCGATTATATATAGTCTGAGGAATAGTGAGATAAAGGGAGCCATAAAAAGATATGTTTTTAAGAAAAAGGAAGAAATGTAAAACATTCACTCTGTGTACAAGATATAGGAACCAAACTATATTACACTTCTTCTGCCCAAATGTTAGTCCATTGGTAATAATAAAAAGTCAGTAGGTTTAGGCTGTCCCAGCTAAAGGTAGTATAAACTACTGACCGAGAAGCTGAACAGAATGATGTAGCACCAACATTGTTCTGCGCAGCTGATTCTGGGATATCCTCCTGAATAACATGGACAATAAGTAGGCCTCTCCATTATGTGCGTGTGCTAAGTTGTCCTCAATATTCATGAGAAGCAGAAAACTCTGCCCACCAGCTGCTGATTGGCATTTATCTATCCATGCTGTGTATAGGCAGTCACCTGTCAATCAGCACCTGGAAGGCGGAGGGAGGGGTGTGGCAAGAATCCTTTTCTTCTGCATATTAGGAGAACAGCTAAACAAAATAATGTAAGTAATACGCCGATCTCTTCAGCATTTCTATCACTAGTTTATGCTGCCCTCACTTAAGACAGCATAAACCTAGGGACAGATTCCCTTTAAAGTACTGTTCAGTGCCTGGTATTAATACTAAGTGTTGTATTTCACGTCAGAGATCACCGTTAACACTTAATTCACAGTGCTCAGTACTGCTCTATAATTTCCTCCATGCTACTGCTTTTGTGTGTGTGTGCAGTGTATGACAGATATCATATAGGCTAGTCCACTGGCTCACACAATAGCTGTTCTCTTACAAGAGACGTACAAAACTCTGGAAATTTGAGGGTGCGGCTCCGGCCGCACCCTCCATTGTGTGCAGCGGTGAATTCGGATGCGGGTACACACTGATGCGCCCGCATCCGAATTCAGCAGCAATGAAGATCATCCAGCCGTTACTGCAGTACTGGCCAGGATTATCTTCAGTAACACTGGCCGTTCTGTGACACGGCCGGGTGACAGAACGGCCAGTGTTATACACAGTGTGTTAAACCGGCCTTACAGTAAAACATTTTTCTGGATCACCCTTTAAACTCTTTAGCAGTATGTTTTATAGTAGGTCATTGTTTATTGGCAATAAATATGGGCTCCAGGTTCTTTGTACAATTGCACTACAACTTTATTGTAGTCTCAGATTATATCACTCAGATATTTATAGGAAAGATCAGGCAAGCAGCCTTGTGCATCTCTTAGCATCTTCTTCAGCATCCTTCTGTGTATTTGTTGAGCTTCTTTCCTTTGCAATTCTTCTTCCAGAGGGGCCTACAATAGAACACCCCAATAAAAATTAAAATAGTTTTCTAGTAATTAAAGGGGTTGTAGAAGGGTTGGAAAAAGGGGTCTGCTCACAGCGCCGCTCTTGTCTATGGGTTGTGTCAGGTATTGCACTATTGGTTCTTAAAAGGGGTTCTTCCTTTAGAGTAAGTGATGGCATATGGGTTCAGACCACTGGGAACCCCAATAATCCTTAAAGTGACCATACACATTGAAAAGCATCGACTGAACCTACTGATTTTAGAAGGACCGGTCAACTATCTACTTTGCAGGAGGTTTCCTATCTGTCCCCCAGCAGCAGGGGAAGAAATGTTACATTTCAAGTCTCCAAGTCATTTGTTCCCCTGGGGGTAACCTTGATGTCTGGCAGTGGCTTTCTCCCCTCTCCCAGTTAAGAGTCAGTTTGTCTTACCACGCCACCAGACTCTTGGTACTTGCAAACACTATGTTAGCACATGCGATATCATCTGTGATGTCATCATCCAAAAATTCTGTAAAAATGAATGAAATTGTTCTGTAAACACTAAACTTCCAACTGTAACTGAATATTATTATGTAGTTGTAGTAGCTGTAGTATATTGCACAGCTGACAGCAAAGTGGGGAAGGGGGGGTATAATTTGCATCACAAAATGCATAATTTTTGCGTTTTCGCTTTTTTCTCCTTGTGCTTAAAAGGCCATAGCAGTTGCATTTTTTTTTTACCTAGAGACCCACATGAGCCCTTATTTTTTGAGCGACTAATTGTACTTTGCAATGACAGGTTGAATTTTTGCATAAAGTACACTGCGAAACCAGAAAAAATTAAATGTGTGGTGAAATTGAAAAAAAAAACACATTTTTTTTTTTTTTTTTACGCTGTTCCCCCTGGGGTAAAACTGACTTGTTATGCATGTTCCTCAAGTTGTTACAATTACAACAATATGTAACATGTATAACTTTTATTTGATTTGATGGCTTGTAAAAAATTCAAACCATTGTTAACAAATATATGTTCCTTAAAATCGCTCTATTCCCAGGCTTATAGCGCTTTTATCCTTTGGTCTATCGGTACCCTGATTGCGCATATACGACTTTTTGATCGCTTTTTATTGCAATTTTTCTGGATTTGATGCGACCAAAAAAGTGCAATTTTGCACTTTGGAATTGTTTTACGCTTACAGCGTTTACAGTACGAGATCAGGAATGTGATAAATTAATAGTTTAGGCGATTATGCACGAGGCGATACAAAACATGTTTATTTAATTTTATTTATAGAATGGGAAAAGGGGGGTGATTCAAACTTTTATATTAATAATAAAAAAAATTTTTACACTTCTACTAGAAGCCCCCCTGGGGTTAGGGTTATTCCCCCTGGGGTTAGGGTTATCCCCCCTGGGGTTAGGGTTATTCCCCCTGGGGTTAGGGTTATTCCCCCTGGGGTTAAGGGTATTCCTCCTGGGGTTAGGGTTATTTCCCCTGGGGGACTTCTAGTATAGCCAGACTGATCTCTCATTAAGATCTATGCAGTATAGTTATATTGCATAGATCGATGAGATTACGGCACAGACCTCGGCTGGTAACAGACACGTTGCGGGAGGCGTCCCCCCCACTAGACACCAGGGAAGGGGAAAAGCTGCTTTTTAAATGCAGCTGCATTTAGAAAGCTAATTAGCGGGCACGGCCCGCTAATTCCAATCCTTTCTATACTCTAGTATACTAATGATCATACGATGTGTACATTTACCAAAAGATTAGCGAGCGATTAACAACGATTTTATAGTCAGCCCAAAAGATGCGATCATCTACATATAAATGAATTTTCGTTAGTCGTTTGATTGTTGCCTGCACACACACACGGAAAGATTATCGCTTAAATTTAACCGATTTAACGATTTTTCGCACCATAAACTTTCTGTGTAATAGTGGGGTTGATCTTTTCTCTGCTCAAAAAAAGAGACCAAACACAGGAAGTCCCAGGCTTTTGTGCGATCACACAAGGAAAGACACCTGTTCATCATGCAGGTTGTATATCAACTGAGGGCCATTAACTTAGGCTAATTTTAGTATTGAAGGAGAAGTCTGGCAAAAAAGTTTATGAAAGTATTGTATTGCCCTCCAAAAGTTATACAAATTACCAATATACACTTATTACGGGAAATGCACATAAAGTGTTGTTTTCCCTGCACTTACTACTGCATCAAGGCTTCACTGGATAACATGGTATTGTCACTTCCTGGATAACCTGGTGATGTCACTTCCTGGATAACATGGTGATGTCACAACCCGACTGTGCGGGCTGTGGCTGCTGGAGAAGATGATGGCAGAGGGACACAGGTCACTGGAGAGACACTGAGCATCCCCCTGCCATCATCCTCTCCAGCAGCCACAGCCCGCACAGTTCTGGGAGTCAGGGCGTGACATAACCATGTTATTCAGGAAGTGACATCACCATGTTATTCAGGAAGTAACATCACCATGTTATCCAGGAAGTGACATCACCATGTTATCCAGGAAGTGAAGTCTTGATGCTGTATAGAGCTGACGAACCTCGAGCATGCTCGAGTCGATCCAAACCCGAACTTTCGGCATTTGATTAGCGGTGGTTGCATGGATATGTGGAAATCATGGATATAGTCATTGGCGGTATTCATGTTTTCCAGACAACCTTAGAGCTTTATCCAACTTCAGCAGCCACCGCTAATCAAATGCCGAACGATCAGGTTCGGATGGACTCGAACCCGAACCTGGTTTGCTCATCTCTAATGCTGTTGTAAGTGCAGGAAAAAAAACACTTTATGTGCTGCATTTCCCGTAATAAGTGTATATTGGTAATTTGTATAACTTTTGGGGGGCAATACAGTACTTCAATAAATATTTTCGGACTTCTCCGTTAATATTTGCTAATTCTATTATCAACTCTGCATGCTTATCTATCACGAGACAATGTTCTTTGTTACAAAAAAATGTAATAATAATAATAATATTAATTTGTATAGTACCAACAGATTCTGCAGCTGTTTATAGATTCCACAGCGCTTTAACACAGTGACACTGTGTGCTTGCAGAGGTTTTGGTGCTGTGTCACAAGAGAGCTGACCATACAATGCAAGTACCCCCAGGATTCTCTGCTACTCACTGTGGACATGCAGCAGCAGTACACATGCAGAGTGATGACTTGTCCCACTCTGTGCGTGCTCAGGAATGGCTGTCAATTAATACCAAACCATGCCTGTGAGTGCAAAAAGGACAGGAACTTCCTGTGTTTGGTCTCTTTTTCTGAACAGAGTAAGGACCAAACATTGGCATGGAGGGAGCATGGACAGCAGTTTGACAAAAAGGAGGCGTATAGTGGTCATATGCGGTCATATCAAAACCTCTGTTGATCTTAAAAATACATCTTTTGCCACAATCCCTTTTTATATATGGTATTGTAATAACACAAATACATTAATTGCCCCCCCAAAAAAAATAATGGACCCAGACAGAAATGTTGGATTGCTGCAAAACTCAGCCTGTAGTGTACGTGTTAGGTGGACATGCAAATAAATACAGGTGTGGTCTAGTTGAACACTGGGTCTTACCACAAGAGTGTGTAAAAGTGCTTCCCCTGCTGCCTTATAATAAGGCTCTCAGAGGCTACTTTTTGGTAGAGTATTTCTTGCCTGTTGACTGCCTCTACAATGCACACAAATATATTCTGCCCAGCTGACAGACTTTGAGGAGAGGGCAAAGAATATTTGCACTAAAAGAAGCAAGAAGCAAGATGCCTGCTATGTGGGCCATTCTGACCAAAGTTGTGTCTGTGTCTGCTGGAGAGGATGATGGCAGAGGGATGCTCAGTGTCCCTCCAGTGCCCTGTGTCCCTCAGTGTCCTCCTGCCATCATCCTCCCCAGCAGCCACAGCCCGCACAGCTCTGGGAGTCGGGTCGTGACATCACCATTTTATGCAGTAAGTGACATCACCAAGTTATCCAGGAAGTGACATCACCATGTTATCCAGGTTGTGACATCACCATGTTATCCAGGTCGTGACATCACCATGTTATCCAGGAAGTGACATCACCATGTTATCCAGGAAGTGAAGCCTTGATGCAGTAGTAAGTGCAGGGAAAAAAGAACTAAGCATTTCCTGTAAAAAGTGTATATCGGTGATTTGTATAATTTATGGGGGGCAATACAATACTTTAATAAAAAATTTCACCAGACTTCTCCTTTAAGAAGGTTTAGATATACCAATATCATGACCCTACATGTCCCTAACCATCTTACTACCACTACCATGTCTGACTGTTAGTGAAGGTCTTGTTGCTGGATTTGCTGCACACCAGACATGATTCGAGAATCCAAAGAACATATTCCTAAAATAATTTATTATTGTTTTATGCACCTGACATGACCCCCTGTGGTGACACAGCTTGATCTCTGCTATTGTACTTGGACCTGATTGTCTTCTGACACTACCCTCTGGTTCTGATCCCTGTAATCTTTGTATCTGGGTCTTAATTTGGATTTGACAAGACCAACTGGCTCAGGCCCGGACCATTGACTTAATTTTTCCATGACTATCCTGTGCCCTTAGAGTTTCATTGCCCAATGGAAAACCACCATTTAGGGTGGATGTTTTAAGTAAGCATGCACAATGTACAGGGTTTAGTGCTGTTCCCCTACAGTTATGGGGCTCATCTTCGAGAAGCACGTAACCTTGAAGAAGGACTATGCTCTGGCTATATTATATTGGCTATATTATGGTGTGTTAATCAGCATTATAACAACTGATAAAATATGCTACTTACATTAGATTAGGTGATCGGAGGGGCAACCACTTAGATGCCCACTGATCATGAAAGCCAGGGTCCCTTGTCCTCTATGTGACTGGTGCAGTGGTCAACCATGTACACTGCCACATCACTCACTTAGGGCCCTATTACACGGAGTGATAATTTGCCCAATCAGCCCAATTATTGCTCAGTGTAATAGAGGCAACGATCAGCCCATGTAACAATGTCCAACGATTATCAGGCTGTGTAATAGGCCCGGTAAACGGGCGCTGATCTACCAGATCGGCGCTTGTTTACAGTATTCATCAGGCCCCCATTGGTCTGTGTAATAGGACCCTTAATCTGGGACTGACGAAGGCAGACCATTTCTCGTGGCCTCCCAGCGGCCAAATCGGCACCATTTTGTTTCTTATTGTCTGTCTTGTGTTACACACATTTCCGTTTCTGATATGGTTCTGTCCAGTTTCAAGTGACCATGGTATATGCCTGGATGTAGACTTTTCCCATGACATATATGTACTGTATTTTCCTGTGTATAAGACTACTTTTTAACCCAGGAAAATCTTCTCAAAATTCAGGGGTCGTCTTATACGTCGGGTGTCGACTTATAGGGCGAGTGATGAAAAACTTTGGAACCAGACTGGAGAATCCATGGTCACCGCATACAGAGGATGGAGCAAATAAACGGCCACTTCCCCGCCGTATGCAGCCGCCCTATGAAGGGCAGAGCAAGCTTCAGGCATCCGGGGTATGGAAAAAAGAGATTTGGTAGAGTGGCGCTGTGCCCATAAAAACACACCTCTTTCACCCATCTGACCACCTGTGTATCCTACTGGTATTACGGTATCTCTTTTTTCTGCCTCTCAGATCTCGCTGTCTGATGTTTTTTATTAATTTTATTTGGTGTGAGAATGGAAGAGGGGTAGTCTTATACAGGGAGTACATCCCAAAAACTTTATATATTAACTGGAAAAGTTGGGGGTCATCTTATATGCCAAGTCGTCTTATATGCTGGAAAATACTGTACATGATAGTCTCCAAACTAAGAGAGCACATGGGTATCGCGATAGGGAAAGGGGAGTTATCCATTGATAGCAACCACTCTTGCTGGTTTATATACCCAGAGAAAAAAAGGATCAGGCATTAAAGTTTAACATGATCCTTTTTCTCCCTAATAACTACAGAAATGGATCCTACTCAGGACTAGCCAGATATCCCTCCAAGGAAAAAACTAGCAAAGGGGTGGCTCCCCGTACGGAGACTACAAAAACCACCATATTAAGTAGCCCTTTCAGTCACTATTCAAGCGAATTTACAAGGTCAAGGACATGACAAAGGAAAAACATAGGTCAGGTATTCATGCACAGACAGCTGTTTCGGGGTGTTGCCCCTCATCAGTGTGCAGCAGGATTCTGGCTAGATGGGAGCAATGCCTTGTAGACCAATACAGTAAACAGGTCATTGATCTCAGGGAGACCAGCCACTGTCAGCTGCCAGCTAAAGCACTCAATACAGTGAAATCCTAGGTACACTGCCTCCTGAGAAACATCAATATGCAAAAAAAATACATGGAGCCTCAGTTACGGGTCTCAAAACATGGGACTAGCCTTCTTTAGTCTAATATTCTTTAGCTGGTCTCCCTTTAACCTTATTGCTCTACTAGGCACTACTCCCACCTAGCCAGAATCCTGCTCCGTACTGATGAAGGACAACACCCTAAAACAGCTGTCTGTGGATGTCATTATCGTCAGACTCGTAATTGAGTTGGATACTAACTGAAGGGGCCACGTAATATGGTGGGTATGGTGGTCTCTGTACAGGAGCCATCGCTTTTTTAGGTCCCTCCCTGAAGGGATATCTGGCTAGTTCCGTGTCCTGAGACTCATAAATTAGGCTCCAATAACATTTTTAGCATATTCATGTTTCCCAGGGGACAATGCACCTAGGATTTCACTGTGTTGAGCGCTTTAAGCGGCAGCTGACATTGTCCTCTTTAGCTGCTCTCCCTAAGACCTGTTTACCATATGCATCTCATTCACATGTTTGGCCAGTCTTAGCAAAGCTTCAGTAAAACACAGAGAAGGTATACAAAAGCAGACTGAGCCCCTTGTATTATATCTAATGCTATTCTTTTTTTTTCATGTGCTGTTCTGTACATACTGTGCAGTTAAAACAGCTTTTTCAATAGTCTAGAATTTATTGAGTTTCAAAACAATGCAATGAGGTACAGAGCAACAATGTGTCAACATAACAATACACCAAAGTAACTAATAGCAGATATAAGCCTAAGGCCTTATGCAATATTTAAGAAAATATAAATATGCAATATTCTGAGCCATAAATATCATCCATGTCGCCATCTACTATAGTCTGTATAAAGAGAAACTATCAGCAGGTTAGACAAATCTAACCTGCTCATATATTCCTATAGCGCACGGGACACTGAGGAGGAATGTATGTCTCCGAGCTATCTGTAGTTTATGCCAAATAGTAAGGGAGTTTGAAGCACTGGGGGCAGGACTACCGCCCCCAGAGCACCAATCCGGCCCACCCCCGACCGGTCTGCTCCACTGATAATCATTACAAGGGTGGTGGATCAGTGGTAGTCCCACCCCCAGTGCGCCAAACCATGTTACATGATGCTGGATTCAACTACAAACAGTGCAGAAACTGTGCCGAGGATGAAGGTAAGAAACATATCTTCCTCCCCAGCACCCTGTGCAAAATAGGGAGCAATCAGCAGGTTAGATTTGTCTAAACTGCTGATAGTTTACTTTCAATTTTAGGTGTAAATCAATATGCACGGCATATACTATATATCTAGAGGAACACATAGAAAGTCATATAGTAGACTTGTACAAAACCTAACAGAAAAAAATGTTCTAGGGTGGCTGCCTGCTCACCTGGTACTCTCCGTATTGTTGTCTCCCTTTACTCCCTTAGGCTATGGTCACACAACGTACTTTTTATAAAAACAATGGTCGTTGTTTTCAATTATAACATCAGCCATACTTTCCATATTGCATCTGTTAATGCAAACAACGTCCGTCGTTTCACACAATGTATTGAACAACTGCCGTCGTTTACTAAGGGCGTCAAAATAATGAACATGTTATTTACGGCTGTTGTCCATAGCCTTCATAGTTGTTTTGAACGTAAAAAAAGGCAGCTGATTATACATTGTGTGAACATAGCTTGAAGCTGCCCATGGCATTTGCCTCTAGAATATAATAAAAGCATTGCTCTGGGTAGGTCCCCTCAGGCTCTGGGCCCCGTTGCAGGTGCGATGTCTATGGTTACCCCCATAACTTGCAGATGATGTCCTACATGATAAACCCATGTTCTTTAACATCAAAAACAGATGTAAAAGAAACCATGTGCCCTGACTTGGAGACTGTGAATTTACACCTCATAAACATACTACACTGTATCATGGAGGCAAACAAGTTCATGACAACCACAACGTTACATAAATTGCTGTAAAGTTCATAAAATTTAAATTCCTTAGGTCTTACGTCCTGTGATACCTCATGTTAATACTTTGCGATGGTCGTGCAGGACACAATGTTATCAGCCCTATATGAAGACTACTTCCCGCTGTACTTCTGACCTTTCTAGCAATACTTCAGAGATGGCACCTTGGTTACCCACATGGATGAAGTTTGCTGAATCGGCAATTTTTGTTCAATCGGCCAATGTGACTGTTTTTACACGTGAATGGATTTTGACGTGGGTGGTCAGGTGAGCCTTACGAGTGAAACACTTGCCACACTCGGAACAAGCATAGGGTCTTTCACCGGTGTGGGTTGTCTGATGGCGGACAAGATCCCTGTTGAGAGCAAACCTCTTGTCGCACTTGTTACATGCGTATGGTCTTTCCCCCGTGTGTGACCTCTGGTGGACATTAAGGTTGGAGTAGCAAGTGAATCCTTTACCGCACACAGTACAGACAAAAGCCCAGTCACCGGTATGAGCAGCTTTATGTTTCACAAGTCGAGAGTTATCGGCAAAACTTTTTCCACACTCTTCGCAGGTGAATGGCTTCTCCCCAGTATGAGACCTCTTGTGTATAACAAGAGCGGACGTGCATGAAAAAGTCTTCCCGCATTCTACGCAGATGTATGGCTTCTCTCCTGTGTGAGTCCTGTTATGTATAAACAGGGATGAGTTACTGGTAAAGCTTTTCCCGCACTCCCAGCAGACATAAGGCCTCTCTCCAGTGTGGATCCTTATGTGAGTAGAGAGCGTGGCACTGCTGGTAAAGCTCTTCTCACAATGCGTGCAAGTGTATGGCCGTTCTCCTGTGTGGATCCTTTCGTGTATGACCAGAGAAGATTTGCGGGCAAAACTTTTTCCACAGTCATTACAAGAGAAAGGCCGTTCTCCGGTGTGGGACCTCTGATGGATGATGAGGTGAGAACTTGAGATGCAGCTTCGGCCACATTCAGTGCATACATAGGTTTTCTGCACCTTGTAAGCGGTATAAGGGATAGTGAACTTTGAGATCTCCATAGAATCTTTGTTCCGTTTCTTATTCCTATATTTAGACTCCGCAGGTGATTTCCGTAGACGAGGCTTCCTGCTGTTCTTCTCTTCGTCCTCTTCATTTTCATTTTCACTTTCTGCTTTGCTTTCTGGAGAACTCCCGTTCTCTAAGGCATTATCCGGTTCCTTACAGTAAGTAGATTTCTTACTTGGATTTCTCTCAGTGTTTTTTTGTTTGGTTGACTTCCTGCACCTTAATGTTTGTTGAGTACGGTTAGGTTTATGCTTCTTTGTATCTTCCTCATCATTCTGAGATGAAGACTGATGTCCGCCTGGTGAGACAGGTTCCGCTAAGAGGAAAGTACAAACAAGACATTAAAAACTATTCTTATACACAATTTTAGTACAATACCTGTCATTATTATTACTTATATACTATTGACAAAAAACTACTGGTTACAGTGGAGACCTTAAAGGGGAACTATCAGCAGGTTGGATGAACCTGACCTGTTATGTCCCTACTGCACAGGAGATGCCGAGGAGGAAGGTAACGTCTCTTACCTTTCTCCTCTTCTCCGTTACGGTGCAGTTAGTTGTTTGCTCCTTGGTTCGGTGAGACCTGTCAGAAGCACTGCCCGCCCCCATATCACCAATCAAGGCCGCCCCTGGCTGGCCCGCTCCATTCATTATCATTACAAATCGACACTATGGAGGTGAGCAATGCTCCTAATGGTCTCTCTGGACCAGAACAGCACTAAGGAAGATAAGAGCCATCCCGTCCTCTTCAGCGTCTCCTGTACAGTAGGGACAGATCAGCAGGTTAGATTCGTCTAATCTGCTGATAGTTCTCCTTTAACATTTCCAATAGGCTTTGCCTAGTTTTTGTTCTCTTTTCTATCTAAAGGCCAAAAATTCACACGACTAGGCAACTGGCTTCCATGATGACCCAAAGACACCTTGTGATCAGGGCTGTTCCTGCCATTAGGCCAATGGACCCCATGACCTGCAAATGATAGCTGGACAAAGACGCAGAATGCAAGGCAGTCAGGACTTTGCAGGTATTGTTATATCTTTCAGAAAGAAAAAGTGATCATTATCCCTTTAAATGGAGCACAAGGTGTAATGGTAGTATGACCATGAATAAGATCACCATGAGTACTCATAATGCATTGACTCTTTTATATGTCAGGTGATTTTTTTTTGGGAGAAGCAATAGATTGAAGAATTGTATAAACACTCATGGAATTGGAAACTTTTTCTGTCTTGTCCCCACCAAGGATGAAAGGTAGGGCTTTAGCAGGGTGATTTATAGTGAAGCTGGGTTGTGTGTATGCACTTATAGCTATATCATATTTTCTTATGATTAGCAATAGGCTTGTGGGGGGGGGCGACTTTTCAGGTTTCGCCTCAGACATCAGAGAACGTGGAATCGGCGCTGCCACTGGTCGCATATTAATGTCCTATTCTAAAGAAAAGGGTGTACAATTTTTGATAACTAACCATCTGCAATCTCCACTACATCCTTGACCTTCTATAAGTATATATGATAGGATAGATCTCTGCAGCCTGGACCTATGGGCTACTTCAGTCTTATATACTGACAATGACCTTGTCTTTGGGGGAAATGTTCTTATTGGCTAAAGAAAATCTCCTCCATGATAAAAGGGATTGCTAGAAAAGTGTCAGGATACGGGTGGTGTCATAGACATTGTATATGTATAGCGGGAAGAAGCACACAGCACTCCACTCCAGGCTGGCTTCCTGATTCTACTGATTATAGAAGTTGGGTTCCATCAAAGTCTATGGAACCCGACTCCTGTTATAAGCCGGATCTTGCAATTGGCCGGACAGGAAGGGAAGCGTGCCATGGAGCCATTTACTCATGATCCAGTGCAATTTAAACTTCTGACACGTTTAAAGTTTATATTAATGAAACTATTATTATAAGCCTTCCTAGCCATTGTCAAGTACCTGCCTATATGACCTTCTAGCTCATAGATTTTGGATTTCTTCAGTAACAATCATCATCTCATTTTGCAGGTAGAAGCTATAACAGCAGGGCACTATAAACATGGCCTGACTAACTATTGTTTTTTTATACTCATCTGAGCATATCCACTTGTGATGCCATTTACTTGTCACCTCGGGTTTAGGGTGGGTTCACACTGCGTTTTTGCAATCCGTTTAACGGATCCGTTTTTTCAACAGACAAAAAAAATAGTGTCAGCAACGTTTTTGCGTCCGTCAAAAAAAAACGGATCCTTTTTTTTAAAATGGAAGTCGATGGAAAAACGGATCAAAACAGATGCACACAAATGCATCAGTTTTTGAAATCCGTTTTTCATCCGTTTTTTTCAAAAAACGGATTAAAAAAACGGATTGCAAAAACGCAGTGTGAACCCAGCCTTACCATGACCATTAACCTTCATCAATTGAATGCTCCATTGTTCTTGGGTGCCATTGAATAAAGACTGCTCTACAGTCATTGTATACCTGGCCCTAGTCCATGCACTGTTTTAGCAAATTTGTTATGTCCTCACGGTAAGCAGCTGACACTGAAGGTAGAAATAGTCACATGAAAGGGCTCTAAGTGATTAACCTTTAATTGTGTCCCAATAAATACCCTTCCCTATTCCAGTTAGTAAACTCTGGTGGCCGAGCCTTAGGATATACCATCCACGTTGGATCAGTTTAGCTCCTCAAAGCCCCAAACGAGCTGTGTTCCCCTAACTCTACATGTACCAAGGTGGCTGTGCCCAGTACTGCAGCCTAGTCCCATTCAGTGAACATAGCATGTACTAGGATGGCTGCACCTAGTACTGATACTCAGTCCCATTCATTGAGCCCAACATGCACATGGGTGTCTGTGCCTAGTACTGAAACTCCATCCCATTCAGCAAACCCAACATGTACCAGGGTGGCTGTGCCTAGTAATGCAGCCTATTCCCATTCAGTGAACCCAGTATGTACAAGGGTGGCTGTGCCTAGTAATGCAGCCTAGTCCTATTCAGTGAACCCAGTATGTACAAGGGTGGCTGTGCATAGTACTGCAGCCTAGTCCCATTCAATAAACCCAGTGGGTACCAGGGTGGTTGTGTCTAGTACTGCAGCTCAATTATAAGCTCAATTGTGTGATATCCAAAAGCCACTGAACAAAATAAAAAACAAGTCTCTATATCAATAATGTAGAAGAAATAAAAGAAACTACAACCAATATACTGTATATATTTATATCAACAGCTTAAAACACTGACATGGTCATTCAGTCCCGAAAGTCCATCACGAAATGTAGTTCTACTAAATTAGCCAGTGTATATAATAAAATATAACCCCAACCCAAGTTTGCCATGCCAGCAAAAGTAAAAAAAATCCTTATAATTTCCCTCCTCTCCGAGCGTGAGAAGCTCCTCCCCTTGTACGTAAGGTAGTCCTCCTCTTGTTACTTGGCCTGCCTTCTCCTGGTTGAAGGTGTTGACGGTGAGAGTTAGTCTCCAAGGAGGATTCCTTTACAAGCCTTTTGGCTGCAATTTCATTGGCTTCCTTGAGAAGTCTGAGCTTATTAGCCCGATAGCGCGCCGTCTCTTCTCGATAGCGCGCAGTGTCCTCTCTTGCTTTTTCTTGGTTGGTAGCTAGAAGGTCCAGCATGTGGTTCATGGCCACCACCTCTGCATGTAAGCGCTGTATACTGCTGCCCAATTCTTGCATAGCTTTACCTTGACAATGCACACATTCTTCAGGTTTTACCGTTTTGTCAGACAAAGGTTCACAGTCTACAATGTCCAAATCAGATTTATCCTGTAACATTCCCTGCTTTTCAACGTCCTCTATGGTTGACATTGCTTCAACGTCTTGAGGGTCCACTTTCGTTACTATGATTTCTTGATTCTCATCTAATAAAGAAAAAGAGAACTTAGTATAGATGTCTACGCAAGCAGCTCTGAACAAGAATGCAAGTCCAGTGAAACCTCGAGAACCTTGAGAAGACCACCCAATACTGCATTATAAAAGTGGTCTTCTCTGCTGGCCACTATAGTTATGTATGGTGGACTAAAAAAATCCTCAAACAAAGTCTAGTCTGGATAAGGGGGGTGGCCTTCTCAAAAGCGGTGGTCTTTGGATAGGTTTCACTTTATTTACAGCTACATAGTTACCGGAAGATGTAGAACCAAAGTCGCTGTCGGCTGTGTGCTCGGGAGAGGCCCCAAAGCCCATCAGGTCCTGAAACATTTCTGAAAGAACGTTAAAGGAAGCAAATTAAAAAATGAATTATAAGCCAAGGGTGGTGCACATCCTACATGTATTTGCTCTAGAACTGGGTATCTTATATAGGAACAGATCTTTTATATCCAACCAGTCTGCAAACAAAGTCCTAACACTAAAGCCACACACGTTACATAGCTGTCACATACAACATGCGTACCCCCTAGAGAGCACGCCCAAAGTCTGTAAGCCCTTAGATTCCAGATAATGAAGACTAGAGTGTTAACATATTGCAACAGAGTTCTAAATTCTGCAGGAGGTAAAGGCATAATAAATACAAGAAGACATAAATATAGGATTCAATGGGGTTAGCTATAGCAGAAGCTACACTTAGGCCCCACAACCACATAAAAGAACAACAGCTCTAACTACTACGCTTAATGGCTACCGCTCATTGTAGCCAGAAAAATATTTGGTGGTCGTGTCTAATATTTCTCTCACTCTAAAGTGCAGAGGCATTAGTGGCACCCAAGCCCTGGAGCCCCTGGGCTGCAAAAGGCCCCTCTGCCACATAACAATACATCAGTATAACAAAAAGAACATGGTGGGTGCTGCTCCAGATTCTGCATTAGGGCCTAACAGCTTTACGTTAGACCTTTGCCTGAGTTTATATGACAAAACATGTAGGGACTGACCCTGGCGGAGGACAACTGTGAGACAGAATGGAACTGTTGATTTCCCCTATTTGGAGCAACCTATTATAGCGGGAGAGGCAGGGCTGCTTAGAGACATATTTGGCCAGTTACACTAATGAAGTATAACTGTAGGGTCAGACTACACAGTATTTGTTTGTAGTCTGTTACCATGGAGACACAATAACCTGCTTAGGAGCAGTAGCAACAAAAAGGTAGGATATGTTTAATGAAGATTTAAAACAGTTAAAGTTAAATGTGTATTCCAGAGTAAGAAGAGAAATCACACACAAATTTGCTCCTTCTCAGCATTCAAGAGTACCCCATGTTGGTGGCAGAAGACAATTCTCATCATGCATTGATAGCTGGTGTTGAGCGGAGATGCCAAACTGTTTGGGTAAGTCAACATTATCTGAACTTGAACGTTCAGCATTTGGCTTCCCGCAGCTGCAATGCCAAACATATGCGTTTGGAGAAACTTGCCAAACCCAAATAGTTCGACATCTCCCCTCAACACTATAGATAACATCTACTCCAGCCTGAAGGAGAAGTGTCAGATCCACAAAGCTCACTGGGGACCATAGGAACCAAATAGACGGCGCTTCATTTAACAGGTTCGGTAAAACAATAAAGTTTATTAAGACTGTTAAACTACATTGTTTTACGGAACCTGTTGACTAAAGCTGTGAAGCGCTGTCCATTCGGTCCCTATGGTCCCCGGTGAGCTCCGTGGATCTGACACTTATCCTTCAATCATCTACTCCTGATGGCTTAGGATCGCGGTGTACATCTCTGAAACCTGGCTCCTACAGCTACCACCTATCTTCACTGAGAGTGCATACAGGTGTTGTGTTCTGAGCACAAAAAATCTGTGTGTGAGCTTCTCTCTCTGTCTCCCCCCTCCCTTCTAAGACGGCTAATGTAAAAAGTCCCTATCTGCAACTCTGTAACTTCTTTGTAATGCCGGGAGGGATAATAACAGTGAGTTCATTAACAACTTGACCTCAGATTTACCCTCCCAGCATCACAATAAAGCTACAAAGTTGAAGATAAAGCCTGCCAAGAACTTGTTTACATTAGCTGTCTCAGAAGGGAGGGGGGAGGGGGAGACAGAGAGAAAGGCTCACACACAGATTTTTGTGTCTTCAGCAGAAAGCAACAGCTGAGAACTGGGGGAAGGAGACAAGTATGAAAGAAATTGTTACTCTCACTAGGGCAGCAATATATGAAAAGTAATGTTTCAGTGGAATACCCATTCAAAGAGTATGGATATCCTGAATTTGGGACTCCCCTCTATGAGCCTGAGGTGCTGTTATGTATAAGCGGCTCCTGTTGTAGCAGACTCAAGCCCCCCCTTTGTGTTGCAAGGACAACCATTCATGTAAACAGTAAACGGAAGTCTAAAAATCCCCTATAGCAAATGGCTAGCTGTTCAGCCCTTTCCTTAGCTGTAGAGAATTCACCAGTAGGACACAGGGTGAGCGGCTGATTGTCCCGGTGCCCATAATCTGCAAGGGTTGATTCTTTTATATAGATTTTTTTTACCACCAAGTGGCACATTACACATTCATAGATAGCGGCTTGTCCTCTTTATTGCTCATGGAAAAATCACAGCACACCATGTTGTCAGATGTGGTACTGCAAGCAAGGCTTTAATATTTCTGTCACATTTAAAGAGATTAAAAAAAAAACACACACAAGAAAATGGGGTATTACCTGAGGAAAGGCCAGTATCTATGTATCCCTTGATCTTGGCACCATCTGTCATTTCAGTGCTCAGAATTTTCCTCAGTTCCTCCTCATAGTCAGTGAGTTCTACATCTCCTGGCGGTTCTCTCCCATTCGACTTCTTATGTTTTTCGGCCTCGGACAACTTTTTTTTCACGTGTCTCTTGATATCGTGATATCTCTTCTTACAGACATCCACACTGCGCAGATGGGGGCCCACGGCGTTCACTGCATCGGTAATACTAATCCACAGAGCCTTCTTCCTGGATTTGGGTACCTTGGTGGCCTTCTGGCCAATGATCTGATGGTAATACTCCACCACCTTAGAGATGAGGACGCTGTTTTCTTGATAGGAGAATCTAGTGGCTCTTCCCGACTGACCGGCACAATTGTCTCCCTGCCCTCTCTGAGCACCCTCATCTGAATGGCCAGGGACAACCTCCTCTCCAGTACTTTGCATTCTCAGTTTAATAGATATAAACTGTAATGTAGTTAGATGTGTAAATGAAAGACAGCAAAGGAAAAACTGAATGTCTTCAGATACATGAATGTTAATGGGTGCGATGCATGGGAAGTGTCCTTATAGCAGGGCTGGAAAAAGAACAAAAAAAGATATCACAGGCTCTTGCCATTCTGGGTGGTTCCTGGGTTACAGTAGATTATTTTACCTTGGATTAGAAAGCAGCACATCCCATTAAGTGAATAGAGGAGATTCTCTTTGCAATATAAAAAAATTATTAAATTTTTTTTTTTTTTTTTTTTAAAGCATAAAAACTAAAACAACAATACAATCCAAAAACAGGATAAGGAGTCAAGACAGACATGTGCCTTTGTAAAACGCCTAAGGGCCCTATTCCACCGGACAATTAACGTTCAGATTATCGTTAAATCGTTCGAATCTAAACGATAATCGTCGGCTGAAATGCAGTTAACGATTAACGACCGAACGAGAAATCGTTGAACGCTATATAAGACCTGGACCTATTTTTATCGTTGCTTGTTCGCAAAACGTTCGCAAATCGTTTGCATTGAATAAGACTTCGTCGGTCGTTCGCAATAGATGTGAACGCAATAGTGAATAAATAGCGAAGAAAAAAGGATCGCAATTACGATCATAAGTAACGATTATCGTTCCATGGAAATGAGTGAACGTTTTCAGGTCTTTCGCAATAGCGGTCGTTTCAGATCGTTAATCGTTAACGATTATGCAAAGGATAATCGTCCGATGGAATAGGGCCCTTAGCATACACTACAGTATAGGGTAGATGTAAGGTACATCGGATGACTATCGGCAGGCAAGAACTCGCACTGGCGATAACTTGCCAACTCTGATGAAGTTAATAGGACAGTCTGGCCGTGTAAAAGGGCCCTTACTATTACAAAAGTGCCAGGTGGCCATGCATTCTTCTAATGCTTTCATTCTATAACTAATTTCCATTATGAAATAAATATATACAGTGGTACCTTGGTTTAAGAGCAGGGTCGGACTGGGCCACCGGGGAGCCGGGGGATTCCCCGGTGGGCCCCACCCCCTCCTCCCTCTTGCAGGGCCCTTCCCCTAAGCCAGAGAGGGGCCTCCCGTTTGGAAGCTGCCTAGTGTCGGGAGCTCAAGGGGCCCCCTGCTGGCTCCCACACTGCTGGGTGAGTTCAGCACGGCATCAGGGCCTGTTCTTTCTGTAATCATGGGCCCTCCCCTCCCTCCTGCTCACCTGACTCCCTTACATCAGCTCTGGGCCTCAGCGCTGCCCTCTTCCTGCCTGTCACGAGAGCAGCAGCAGCAGCAGGGCCTCCTCCATCCCCCTCCCCTCTGCAATCATGTGACTGTCTCCTGTTGCTGTGTGTGCAGTCGGTGCACAGGAGATGGGGAGAGGCTGGAGGCTGCCCGGCCTGGCTGGGAGAAGAGAAGATGGAGACAAGAAGACTGAAGCCTCCTGCCCTGCTGAACATGTGTGTGTGTATATACTTGTCTATCTGTCATCCGTGGGTGTCTGTACATGTGTCATGTGTTTATGCATGTGAGTGACATATATATATATATATATATATATATATATATATATATATGTGTGTGTGTGTGTGTGTGTTGTCTATCATGTATATAGTGTATATTATGTAATGTAGTTCTATAGATGGTTTATATGTGTAATCTGCATGCTTTTGTATCTGTGTATCCATGTTGGTGAGTCTGTGTGTGTTAGTATGATTAGATGTATATATGTAAGGTGTGTTGTGTCTGCATGTTTGTGTATGTCTGCAGTATGTCTATTTGTGTATATATGTATACAGTATATATGTCTGCAGTATGTCTATTTGTGTATATATGTATACAGTGTGTATGTCTGCAGTATGTCTATTTGTGTATATATGTATACAGTGTGTATGTCTGCAGTATGTCTATTTGTGTATATATGTATACAGTATGTATGTCTGCAGTATGCCTATTTGTGTATATATGTATACAGTGTGTATGTCTGCAGTATGTCTATTTGTGTATATATGTATACAGTGTGTATGTCTGCAGTATGTCTATTTGTGTATATATGTATACAGTGTGTATGTCTGCAGTATGTCTATTTGCGTATATATGTATACAGTATATATGTCTGCAGTATGTCTATTTGTGTATATATGTATACAGTGTGTATGTCTGCAGTATGTCTATTTGTGTATATATGTATACAGTGTGTATGTCTGCAGTATGTCTATTTGTGTATATATGTATACAGTATGTATGTCTGCAGTATGTCTATTTGTGTATATATGTATACAGTGTGTATGTCTGCAGTATGTCTATTTGTGTATATATGTATACAGTGTGTATGTCTGCAGTATGCCTATTTGTGTATATATGTATACAGTGTGTATGTCTGCAGTATGTCTATTTGTGTATATATGTATACAGTGTGTATGTCTGCAGTATGTCTATTTGTGTATATATGTATACAGTATGTATGTCTGCAGTATGTCTATTTGTGTATATATGTATACAGTATGTATGTCTGCAGTATGTCTATTTGTGTATATATGTATACAGTATGTATGTCTGCAGTATGTCTATTTGAGTATATATGTATACAGTGTGTATGGCTGCAGTATGTCTATTTGTGTATATATATGTATACAGTGTGTATGGCTGCAGTATGCCTATTTGTGTATATATGTATACAGTATGTATGTCTGCAGTATGTCTATTTGTGTATATATGTATACAGTATGTATGTCTGCAGTATGTCTATTTGAGTATATATGTATACAGTGTGTATGGCTGCAGTATGTCTATTTGTGTATATATATGTATACAGTGTGTATGGCTGCAGTATGTCTATTTGTGTATATATGTATACCGTGTGTATGTCTGAAGTATGTCTATTTGTGTATATATGTATACAGTGTGTATGTCTGCAGTATGTCTATTTGTGTATATATGTATACAGTGTGTATGTCTGCAGTATGTCTATTTGTGTATATATGTATACAGTATGTATGTCTGCAGTATGTCTATTTGTGTATATATGTATACCGTGTGTATGTCTGAAGTATGTCTATTTGTGTATATATGTATACAGTGTGTATGTCTGCAGTATGTCTATTTGTGTATATATGTATACAGTGTGTATGTCTGCAGTATGTCTATTTGTGTATATATGTATACCGTGTGTATGTCTGCAGTATGTCTATTTGAGTATATATGTATACAGTATGTATGTCTGCAGTATGTCTATTTGTGTATATATGTATACAGTGTGTATGTCTGCAGTATGTCTATTTGTGTATATATGTATACAGTGTGTATGTCTGCAGTATGTCTATTTGTGTATATATGTATACCGTGTGTATGTCTGCAGTATGTCTATTTGTGTATATATGTATACAGTGTGTATGTCTGCAGTATGTCTATTTGTGTATATATGTATACTGTATGTATGTGATGAGAAGTTCACACTTTGGAGGTCCAGTTGTGCAGGAGATCCGTCAGGCTTGGGCTCTGATCAGCTGAGGATTCTCACATCACAGATGATAGGAGTTGTAGTAGATATAACAGTAAGACTTTAATCAATGGATGACGGGTTTCATCAAATGAGATCATCAGATCTATTGAGGATTCCCTTAGAAACACATTATCCATTGATTTAAATCTTACTCCTACGTCTACTACAACACCTATCATCTTTGATGTGAGAATCCTGAATCAGCTGATCAGCGCCCAAGCCTCACGGATCTCCTGCACAACCGCCATTTAATGGCAAATAATTGGCGTTATTTTAAATTTTAACAGTGTGTGAACAGAGCCTTTCTTTGCTTCAAATCCACTCCCGGTTTTGGTTACAAAAAAATGACCAAACTACTGTGTGAACCTAGCTGTGTGACACCATGCTTACCGCTTTCTTTCCACTGAAAACTTTTGACATCATGCAGACGTGTGAAATGTTTCGATCAGTCGGGGTGTCAGTGCTGAGACCTCCTGTGGTGGCTAGATCATCACTCCATCAGTCATGTTACACATGACGGGCCCATAGACTATAATGGAACCCATCTCCTATAATGAGTGCTCAGCCCCTCACTTGCATTGTGATGGACTGAGTGACATTCTGGCCATTGTTGGGTGTCTCAACCCTGAGACAGATTAAACTTTTAATCACATCTGTCTGACATTTTGTATTGACCTTAAAGGGGTACTCCAGTGAAAAATATTTTTTCAAACTAACTGGTGTGAGGAAGTTATACGAATTTGTTTATTACTTCTAATTAAAAATCTCCAGTCTTCCAGTACTTTTCAACTGCTGTATGTCCTGCAGGAAGTGGTGTATTCTTTTGGGTCTGACACAGTACTCTCTGCTGCCACCTCTCTCCATGTCAGGAACTGTCCAAAGCAGGAGAGGTTTTCTGTGGGGATTTGCTGCTGCTCTGAACAGTTCCTGACATGGACAGAGGTGGCAGCAGAGAGCACTGTGTCAGACTGGAGAGAATACACCACTTCCTGCAGGACATATAGCAGCTGATAAGTACTGGAAGACTGAAGATTTTCAATTAGAAGTAATTTACTAATCTGTAACTTCTGACATCAGATTTAAAAAATATATATATATTTTTTTTACCAGAGTACCCCTTAACGCTTTAATGACCACTGATGTGCTTTTCATGATGGTCCTTTAAAGTCTTATTCCAGCCCAACACCTTGTGGTGAGGCAAAACCGTCATGGGTCTCCTCTGCTGGAGATTGTAATAGAGGAGCAGACTAGATGGTCTTTTTTTCCTTCATCTTCTGAGGCTGTGTTCACACATGACATTTTTTATGTGTTTTTACAGCAATATTGTTGGAATTTCATTAAAGTTTCTACATAAATGGTGCAGTTTTACCACAACTGCATAAATCAGTAACAACTGTATAAGTGACTGGCAGTGCACTAGCGTTGCTGGTCACATACACAGCTCTATGCAAAGTCGCTGTACTAACGTGAAAGGTTTGGCGCTGATTATGTCTTTATATGTTGGGTGGGCCCCAAGAATCAATTTCCCTGGTGGGCCAAGGTACCCCAGTCCGACACTGTTTAAGAGTAACTTGGTTTAAGAGCGTTTTGGTTTAAGAGCTTACAGTTTTTCAAAATTCTGACTTGGTATAAGAGTTTTGCTTTGGTTTAAGAGCTCCCTGTACTGGGTGGGAGGGGGAGTGGGGGAGGGACATGATCTGCATAGTGTGGCCTACAGCCCTGTACTCTGACCCAGGAAGTCTCCCTCACCTTCCAAATCATAGCAGATCCACTTCAGGCTGGGGCTTACATCAGGGGACAGGACTGTGGAGGTAATCTCTCCATAGCTGTAACCCCTCTCTCCCTGGACAGAGAGCTGCTATACTGTGCCCATATATGTCCTGCTCATTCCTTCATGCCCCCTGCAGTCTCTGTCATCCCTTGTGTTTCCCATCCTCTCCATTACTGTACAGTAACTTATAATATCACATATTCTGCTGTTTCTGAATGTTTGTTTCATCTGTTCTACATGTTATTCAGAATAATAAAGTATTATTTTTGGGGTGTGGAACCAATTGTCTGCATTTCAATGATTTCTTATGGGAAAAACTGCTTTGGTTTAAGAGTGGATTTGGATTACAAGTACGGTCCCGGAACGAATTATGCTCGTAATCCATTCTTGTCTGGTGTAAAACAATATTTAAAGGGGCTGTCTAGAATATATATATATATTTTTACGACCTGAATCTAATAGCTAAAATAGAGAAATGTATAATACTTCTATTGTCCTGTGGTGGCACTGTAGAGAAAATGAACACTCAGGGTGAACCTTCTGGTTTGCACAACAATTTGCAGCATTTTGACAATCTGTACACACAATCTGTACAAGTGGGCGGGCTTACAGTGGAGGGGCGTGGCTTTATGTCAGCTAGCCTGTTAGGCATAATTTGTGGGGGGATTTTACGCCAGATCTGAGCTGACATAGATGCGGCAGCCTCCGATGCATTACGACTTAATAAGAGGTGTGCAACTCTTGATAAACCACATGGAAACTTACACTGGCAGGGGAATTAGGTCGCCACATCCAATAAGTCCTATTCTAATTAAAAAAGTTTGTTCACAGACTTTAGTGTAAAGTGTATGGGCACCTTTACTACACAGTACTGTCCAGTGTATGGGCACCTTTACTACACAGTACTGTCCAGTGTATGGGCACCTTTACCTACACAGTACTGTCCAGTGTATGGGCACCATTACCTACGCAGTACTGTCCAGTGTATGGCCACCATTACCTACGCAGTACTGTCCAGTGTATGGGCACCTTTACCTACACAGTACTGTCCAGTGTATGGGCACCTTTACCTACACAGTACTGTCCAGTGTATGGGCACCTTTACTACACAGTACTGTCCAGTGTATGGGCACCTTTACCTACACAGTACTGTCCAGTGTATGGGCACCATTACCTACGCAGTACTGTCCAGTGTATGGCCACCATTACCTACGCAGTACTGTCCAGTGTATGGGCACCTTTACCTACACAGTACTGTCCAGTGTATGGGCACCTTTACCTACACAGTACTGTCCAGTGTATGGGCACCTTTACTACACAGTACTGTCCAGTGTATGGGCACCTTTACCTACACAGTACTGTCCAGTGTATTGGCACCTTTACCTACACAGTACTGTCCAGTGTATGGGCACCTTTACCTACACAGTACTGTCCAGTGTATGGGCACCTTTACCTACACAGTACTGTCCAGTGTATGGGCACCTTTACCTACACAGTACTGTCCAGTGTATTGGCACCTTTACCTACACAGTACTGTCCAGTGTATGGCCACCTTTACCTACACAGTACTGCCCAGTGTATGGGCACCTTTACCTACACTGGAGTTTTTCAAACATAAAGTGGCGTCTATGTATCAGCTCAGTTTCAGATGACATTAGTCACAAATCTTACAGTGTAAATCTACACAAAGTACCAGCACAGATCACCGATCAGAACTACCAGACTTACTGAGTACACAGAATCACTATGTTATCTAGCAGTAGTATCGGATACAGTATACTATAGCATCTGTATGGGCTGAGGTACAATGCATCATGTGTGATTGTCCTTATTTATTTCATGGTACAGTAGACAGTAGAATGAGCCGCTAGAGGCATGTGGTTATGGGCTTCACTCCCTGTCCCCATGCAATCCCTATCTCACTGCAGGATACGGACTCCATTATGAGTCTGCTTGTAGTAGCCTCTACATAAGAGATGAGACAACTGATCGCAATGGCCGTCATTTACTAAGCAGAGTCCGCCAGGTTGCGGGTTCATTAGTCTAGATCAAAGTGGATGGATGTTGTCTGCACATTTTGGCAACATGTCTCCAGAACACAGTGACAATCGATCGATCGGGATGACTGATTCCTGCCTATCCCATAGTTGTCCTACTATATACTAACACCAACGTGCCTGGGGTTACTCACTTGTGATGGGCTCAGACTCCGCTCCGTTCTGTTGGACACTTGTGCCTTGTTCGTCTTTGGTGTCGCCCTTAGGTGTCACCTCCTGGTCCATGGTTAGATCTCTGTAAAACCAAAACATATCGGTTAATTTGTCATTTACACAAACCAATCAGATTCATGTCTGGATACAGCTCAGGAGCCAGCTGGCCAATAAGCCTGAAGATGGGCTGCCGGTGCCTAACTTTCTGAGCCTACAGAACTTTTAGCCAATCCACTAAAAAATGTCACAGTCAGCCTCTTAAGTCCCTAAAGGGGTTATGCGGGCATATAAACTTTATATTTTGCTGGGGGTGCTGTAAAAACAAATACTTACCCCAGTCCCATGCAGCTCTAGGTATGACATCATGTGGTTCCCCTGCTCACCACTCTTCCTAATGCTGACACTGACTGCCTGCTCAGCCAATCATTCGCCACAGTGGTATTCGGTGTCAGTCAATCATTGGCTGTCAATGCAGAGGGCTGGATGAAGCCACCCAAGAGCTGCTGGGGGAACAAGGTAGGTGAAGGACCCAGAAGTCAGACCCAAAATGATCAGATCCTTTCACACACTTATTTTTCACAACGGTTTTTGGCTTGAAAAATCTGTGCTTCTACTGCTGTTATAGTGTTAAGGTGCACAGTTATCTCTCATTTTCCGATTTCAAGCCAGCAGTACTCACATTTGGACTTACTTTCCCTTATGTGGCTGGCCAATTACTTACATGACACTGTGCTGGAGAAAATGCACTGGACTGAACAGACTGGCACTGTTCTATATATGACCGGTGGGTGGAGAAGGGGTTAATTGATGCACTAGGCAGAAGGGAATGAACCTGCAGTAGGATCACAGCAAAGAAGGGATTATGCCCCTTTTCCAAGCAGTGAACTGCTGTTACTGCTATCATTCAAGAGGGGATTACACTCAGGAGGCAGCACTGTGCAGCAGACAGCTGCCCAGAACTGTATGGGTAGTAAATATAGGAGTGAAGTCTTGATTTGCCTTTCAGGCAGAGTGTGGACTCTTTGGAAGAGGCTAATAAGGCCAGGGTGCATGTACATAGTCCAGGATCACTCCTGCACATAGCACTACCTAAGCCACACCCTACTTTCTGTGTTCTGTCTTGGTCTCTGTGCTCCTAACAACAGGCAGTGCAGCAAATCGCAGAGAAGTGGGACACCTAGTGGTTAAGATGTTAAAGCAGTTTTTGGAGGGTTAAGGAATATTTTTTTGGAAAACAAAGTGATTTACAGAAATGATAAAAAAAATAACATATCACACAAGGGGGTTAAAATTACATTTGAATGATTCCAATTGTAACTTTTGACAAAATATTCACTAACAAATTCAATAGGAAAAGATAATTAAAATGACATATTGTTTATATAGATTACTCTGTGTAATGGTGCGTTTACACAGACAGATTTATGTGACAGATCTTTGAAGCCAAAGCCAGGAACAGACTATAAACAAGGATCAGGTCATAAAGGAAAGACTGGGATCCCTCTTTTCAAATCCATTCCTGGCTTTGGCTTCCAAAACCTGTCAGATAAATCTCTCTGCGTAAACACACCATTAGGGTGCCTTCACACCTACCGCATCCGCAGCAGATCTCACTTCTGCGGATTCGCAGCGAGATCAGCTGCGGATCCAGTATCAACTCACCCCTATGATAGCACATATTCTCAGCGGGATTGACATCCTGCTGTGAATATGTGCTTTACCCCCCGCTGTCCGCAGTCCCGCCGCATCCCCCATCCCCGGCCGCATCAGCCCATCCCGACCACATTCAGCAGCCCGCATCCCCCATCTCCAGCCGCATCCCCCCATCCCCGGCCGCATCCTGCAGCCCGCCGCCGAGAGCATACAGTACCTGCTCGTCGGCGCGGCTGCAGTGAGACTGCCGGCTCCGGTCCTGCTCAGATCAGCTGACGCCGTTTACCGTGCAAGATCGGGAATGTGATAAATTAATAGTTCGGGCGATTACGCGTGCGGCGATAGCAAACACGTTTATTTATTTGTTTATTTATTTATATTTATAAAATGGGAAAAGGGGGGTGATTTGGACTTTTAAGGGGAGGGGATTTTTTATTAATAAAAAAACATATTTACTTGTTTTTTTTACAATAACTAGAAGTCCCCCTGGGGGACTTGTATATAAACAGCACTGATCTCTCATAGAGATCAATGCTGTGTATATACACAGCAAAGATCATTGTAATCGGTGATAGATTGCTATGGCCTGCGGACGCTGAGGCCCGGCACGGCCAGAAGAACGGATTTCCCACCCCCACCCCCCCGCGATCGCATCGTGGGGGGGAGATCAGTCCCACTAGACACCAGAGACATGCGAGCAAAGCCTCTAAATGCAGCTGTCAGGTTTGACAGCTGCATTTAGAGGCTTAATTAGCCAGCGTGGCAATGGGACCAGCGCTGGCTAATAGAGATGCTCCCCGGCTGCACATATCAGCCAGGAGCAGTTAATTTACAGCTACATCACCGGGCTATCTCCTCTGAAGTCAGAACTGACCTCTCTGATCTCTGAATGCGGCTTTCACACAGGTCCCACTGTGTAATGCTTTGTTCACTCTTCGTTGCTTCTGACTAATCTCCCTCCTCCCCTCTTTATAGATTACACAGTGTCATATTAAAGTGTCACTGTAGTTACAAAAAGCAGGTCATAGAGACATGTCAAAAGTTTTGATCGTTCCGGGTCTGAGTTTTCATACTTGTATCAATCGGGAGAACGAGCAGAGGGAGGACCGTGCGGCAGCGCATCAGACGCAGAACACTCAGACCCAGACCCGTTTAAAACTTATGACACGTCTCTATGACATGTGAAAAGTTTTTTGTAACAGTGACACTTTAATTCTTTATTTTTTCAAACGTGCAAGAGCTATTTTTTTTGGGGGGGGGGGGGGAGAGAGTTATTCTTATTTATTGTGCAGAAATAACCCTGCAATTTTAGCTTTTCTTAGTATAACGGACACGTTCCACTGGGCTAATCGTAATTGTATTGCATTGTAAACTAGGCCACATATATCCCATTGATACCGAGAATGTATTGAGGGCATTTTGACCTGAAAAGTAAAACGGCCCTTTAACCGCTGAGGGGCCGTGGCCTAGGTCTGCCCGTACACTACACACCAGCTTGTGATCTCCTGCATTGTTTTGTTTCTTGAGGTCTCACACATAAAGCAGGGGCTGCGTGGAAACACATAGGAAACCACAAGCACTACGTGTACAAGCAGCCTGCACACCCGGCTTCTCCGACGGGTTTCACCATACATGGCGTCTTCATGGGGTTGCAAGGTAATAGAGGAAGAGGACTCTATAGCTGTGCATCTCTTCCCATTCTTGCATCAGGAAACAGTGTGAACAGAGCTCTGCCCAGGATAAAGCCCCTTTAAGAACAGATGCAAACTATATATATATATATATATATATATATATATATATATATATATAAAATATATATAAATATACATATACTGTATATACATAACACTACATGCACACGTCAGACACTGCCATGTATAGAGTCGTGCAGCAGCCTGGGACTTGTAGTACTACATGAGCACATCACCCCATGACCCGATCCTAGATCCTTCTCCTTAGACTACTCAGTGCATCTCTCCGCAGAGCCACTCCCTGACAACACATCCATCCTGCGTACACAGTCAACTAGTAGCTCCAGCGCTTACCTGCTTCGGCTTGCTTTGCGCATGCGCCGAGACTATATTTCGCCGGACAAAGGTTCTCTTCCAGTTCTGTAACCTGATTGGCTGACAGGCTTAACCGAGGCGTGCTCGTTGAACTATGGGATTTGAAGTTCTTCAGTAGGATGTTCCCGAGTAGAGCAGTAATCATAAAACTACAACTCCCAGAATGCATCACAGTCTCTACACGACGGACTGGTTTTATGTTATTCTTTTTTTTTTCTTTTTCTCAAACGAAACTTTATTACTTCGCGCAGCAGAAGCTCTGGCTTGGTTCAGCGCCACCTAGTGGTTCTAGATGCATATAACTAGTGAAACTGATAGGACTCGTATATGTGGGCTGGAGTTTATATTATACTGCCATGATGAGAAGTATGGGACAACATGGGGATCCATTTACCTCACTGTTATAAAAATTAATAATAATAATATTTTTTTTTACATATTTGTAACAATAAAATCACCTCTTTCACTTTATGTTTTAACCCCTTCCCCTTGAATGCATTCTGGGCCTTAAAGCGGTACTTTTCTTATAATTCCTTTAGCAGACAGTAAGGAAAATAAAATCTGACGTTTTCAGTCTTCTTACCTCCAGCCTGGGCAAAATTTAAGAAAAAACTACTAGAGTATCCCTTTAAGTCCCAGACTGCATCCAGGGGGAACACCATGGTGGCCACTGATTGGCTGAGCAGGCAATTCCTCATGCTGACCCTGATTGGAGAAGTGTTGTGCAGCAGGACCAGCGCTCTGCGGGAACAATGAGGATTGGGGAGGGAACAATACTTTATATTATTCTTACCACCTGCCTGGGTAACAGTGAAAAAAAAATCCTCCTACAGTTTTCTTCGTTTGTCCATTGTGACCTTTTAAGAGCTTTTGTGTAGGACAAGTTTTATTTATAATGGCGCCATTTCGGGGTTCATATAATTTTATCATTTACTGCAATACCAAATTTGCACAGTTTTTTTTTATTTTTACCAAGTATTTTGATTGAGATTGAGACTTCTTGATAACTAAGCTGAAAATTCTCAATACCCCGCCAAGTATATTACTCTTTGGAAAAGCTCCCAATTTTGCCCTAGGTCCCTTTTATTTATTGTGTACCCCCCAGGTCATAATTAGAGATGATCTAACAGCGGAAAATCTTAGGTTCTATAGAATTTGAACCTTCCGCACGGATCGGGAAGGTGTCGGGAATCAAATGCGGAAGGTTTGACAAGGTTCGAGTTCTATAGAACCTAAGATTTTCCGCTGTTCGATCATCTCTAGTCATAATCATCTTACTTGCTTCCTTAAAAGTCTTGTTTGAGGAGCAGAAGATGGCTAAAGACTTCTGCTCCCCATCACTGGAAGTTTTTCTGGCTATTTTTTAGCGATGTGTAGGAGCGGGTCCCCAATCATTGTGTGATGGTAAAACCATGTCCCCATGCATAGTGTTGCCGCAATATTAGGCATGGTTTTGACCATACATGATGATCAGGACTTAGACCCAACCCACAATGTCTCGGAAGGGATGTTACCAAGATGTAGAATGACAGGAAGTAAGCGTTAAGAGGCAGAAGGCTTCAGCCATCTTCTGCTCTATGGACAATCACTGCTGTCCCATACAGCAATACTCAAAGGGTAGCAGCCTAGTACCCTCTAGCAGCAAAAGTTTAGTTCATATCTGAAGCAAAAGAAAAGTTGAGTTTGACCATAAGTGAAACCAATTGCATAGCATAGTGGATCAACATCCACTGGGAGTTACAGTAAGCCAAATAATACCAGTTTACAAAGATCAAATATTATACCCATACATATTACTATGATATTGTAGTTAGGCTTCCTCTGTGCCCCAACACTGTAGTTAGGCCCTCTCTGTGTCCCTTTACAATAGTTAGACCCCCTCTGTGAAATCAAGACCATCTCTCTGCCCTCATATTCTAGTTAGGCTGCCTCTGGGCCCACACCGTAGTTAGCCACCTCTCTGATGTCACACTGTAATTAGTTCCCCCTCTGTGCCCTCACACAATAGCATACCTCCCAACTTTTGCTGAGAGGAAAGAGGGACAGTCACGGCAATGCCCCGCGCCCCCTATAGCCACGCCCTCCCCATAACCACGCCCCCATAGCCACACCCTCATATCCACGTCACCTATTACCATTATATAAAAAACAAATATCACCACATCATGACTTATACCCCCCATACCATTACTACATAACATCCATTATATAAAGACCAGTATCTCCACTACACTGACCCATATGGAGGTAGATACAAATGCTGCACAGGCTCTTTACATCATATACGTGATTACAGTACAGCCACATTCAGTGACTCACAGGGGGCATCTTCTCTGATCGGAATTGCTCACTTTTTCTCTTCTTCTCCATCTGGTACAGTCCATCATGAAAACCACTCCTGGCATTGCCTCGTCCCTGAAGAATCTGGCAGACAAATATTTTAGGCTTTTTGCTTTTGCACCATCCTCACCATCTATACTAAGTCCCCATCTATATTGCTCTGCACTGTAACAGTGCTCACTCTATGCCACCCTGTAGTGTTTAGGCCTACTGTGGACCCTCAAATAGTACTTAGGCCCCTCTGTGCCCTCAAATAGTAGATACACCACCTCTGTGCCCTCTTATAGTAGTTAGACCCCTCTGTGCCCTCATATAGTAGATACCCCACCTCTGTACCCTCAAATAGTATATACGCCACCTCTGTGCCCTCATATAGTAGATACACCACCTCTGTGCCCTCATATAGTATATACACCCCCTCTGTGCCCTCATATAGTAGATACACCACCTCTGTGCCCTCATATAGTAGATACACCACCTCTGTGCCCTCATATAGTAGATAAACCACCTCTGTGTCCTCATATAGTAGATACCCCACCTCTGTGCCCTCATATAGTAGATACCCCACCTCTGTTCCCTCATATAGTAGATACCCCACCTCTGTGCCCCCATATAGTAGATAAGCCACCTCTGTGCCCTCATACAGTAGATACCCCACCTCTGTGCCCTCATATAGTAGATAAACCACCTCTGTGTACTCATATAGTAGATAAGCCACCTCTGTGCCCTCATAAGGTAGATAAACCACCTCTGTGCCCTCATATAGTAGATACCCCACCTCTGTGACCCCCATAAGGAGATAAGCACAGGGGCACAGAGCTGGTGGAGATAAGCACAGGGGCACAGAGCTGGTGGAGATAAGCACAGGGGCACTGAGAGCTGGTGGAGATAAGCACAGGGGCACAGAGCTGGTGGAGATAAGCACAGGGGAACAGAGCTGGTGGAGATAAGCACAGGGGCACAGAGCTGGTGGAGATAAGCACAGGGGCACAGAGCTGGTGGAGATAAGCACAGGGGCACAGAGAGCTGGTGGAGATAAGCACAGGGGCACAGAGAGCTGGTGGAGATAAGCACAGGGGCACAGAGCTGGTGGAGATAAGCACAGGGGCACAGAGCTGGGGAAGGAGGGGGGATAAGCACCATGCACAGCTGAGGGACACCTGACAGACCCCCCTCCCCGGAGCACTCACCACTGTTCTGCTCTCCCTCCCTCCAGGCTGATGCAGGTCATGTGCTTTGGACCCCGGCAGCCTCCTCCTCCGGCCCCAGCTCTCTCTGCCAGGTACTGATGGTGTATAGGGGGCGCACCATAGATCCGGCCCTGGGAGCTATGGGGGAGAGAGCGGCCTCTTGTGGCCGGAGACAGAATGACGCCTTTGGCCACAAGAGTTTTAGCAGAGCAGGAAGCCGATGCTTCCTGCTCTGCCAGTGTGCGGGGGGGGGGGGGGGGCGGCGGGACACACGGGGGCTGTACCGGGACAGCGGGATGTGACCCCAAAATCGGGACCGTCCCGCTGAATCCGGGACAGTTGGGAGGTATGCAATAGTTAGACCCCCTCTGTGCCCGCATACAGTAATTAGGCTCCATCTGCTCCTATACATAGTAGTAAGGCCTCCTCTGTGCCCCCATACAGCAGTTAGGCTTCCTCTGCACCCTCATGCAGTAATCAAACCCATATTTGTGCCCCTATATTGATACTGTAGTTAGGCCGCCTATAGGCTCACACAGTAGTTAGGCCCCCTCTGTGCTATCACACTGTAGTTAGCTCCCCCTCTGTGCCCTCACACAATAGTTAGGTCACCTCTGTGCCTTCACACAATAGTTTAGACCCCCCTCTGTGCCCCCATACAGTAGCTAGGCTCCCTCTGCTCAAACACAGTAGTTAGGCCTCATCTGTGCCCCCAAACAGTAGTTAGGCCCATAATTGTGCCCTCATATAGTAGCAAGGTCCCCTTTGCACCTCCACAATGTAGTTAGGCCCCTTTTTTGTGTGCTCTCACTGTAGTTGAGACTCCTTGTGCCACCATAGTGTAATTAGGCACCTTGTTTGGCAGATGGCATGCTCTGGTTATTTTCAGCGCCACTCTATTAAGATGTCCAATAACCTAGAGAGCTACTAGAAAAACTTGTATCTAATGCTGAGTCTATGCGATGAGGTTGGAACAACTGTACTTTGACTTACAGTGCTATGATGCTGCTTGCACCAACAGTGCACAGACATGTGGCTTCTCCACTCCAACAGTAGGGGGCAGCTTATGCATCTACTGGCGGCTGGCCCACCAGGAGATCCTCCTGTCCAGCTGAACATGCATGCCATAGGTACACATATATATATATATATATATATATATATATATATATTCTACAGTGCATTGTGTATTTAATAGAATATCACAGTTTTTCCCATAATCCTTTACTTGTCCTACAGATAAATTCCCTACCAGAATGCATGATGTACAAACAAATCATTGTCTATAATATCTGCAATGTACATGTATACAGAATAGACTCCATTTTGCCTGCTAATAAAAATCGAGCGAGACATGAGATCACCGCTGGCACGAAGAACTCTCCAAAGACCTCAAACAAGCCGCGTCCTGGGAGCCACTTACTGCATTTCCACTGTTTGTTTTGCAGTTATATTTTCCCTATTCCGTAGGGTGTAATTTACCTTTGACACTGTTTAATTTAGTATGTTTATTGTTACCTCTGGGAAACAGACAGGAGACGGAGAAGATTAAATCCCTATGCTGCAATGTATAATTGGTATTGTTAAAGAAATCTATGGTTATAGCTGGTTTATTGAAAAAAAAAAGACATTGAAACTATAGGAAATATCTTATAATAGGAGGCCTAATACTGGGGACCCCAAGATTAGATGACAGAAGATCAGTTATGTGTGGTCTAAACCTGGGACCACCGGACAGTCAGTGCTACCATTAAAAAAGTGAGATAAGGGTATAAACCCACACACCGTATACGCAGCGTATTTACTGCTGTGATACGCAGCAAATACGAAACAAATACGCAGCAGATTAGATCTAAATAACTGAACACAGCATCAAATCTGCTGCAGATCTGCTGCGTATCTGCTGCGTATGTGTGTGTTTGTACCCTAATAGTATATCAACAAGTGAAAGTATATGGTATACAAAAGATAGGACTCACCTGACATGGGTCAAGTAGACCAAGTATACAGGCACAAAAGTTAAAGGGGAGAAAAGGAAAAGGGGAGAGCGGCCTCTTGTGACTACTGCAGTGCGGCCACAAGAGCGGAAAGAAGAGGAAAAGCCCGGACCCAGGTGAGTGTGTTTGTTTATTTTATGTTATATGCTCTATGGGAGAGGGGAGGGGCGCACAGGGGGGGGGGGCTATATGGGAGGGGAAGAACGCACAGGGGGGCTATATGGGAGGGGGAGAGCGCACAGGGGGCTAAATGCTATATGGTAGGGGGAAAGCACACAAGGGGGCTATATACTACAGGGGCAGAGAGCACAAGGGGGCTATATGGGAGGGGGAGAGTGCACAGGGGGGCTATATGCTATATGGGAGGGGGAGAGCGCACAGGGGGTCTATATACTACTGGGGGACAGCGCACATGGGGGCTATATACTACAAGGGGAGAGCGCACAGGGGGTCTATATACTACTGGGGGACAGCGCACATGGGGGCTATATACTACAAGGGGAGAGCGCACAGGGGGTCTATATACTACTGGGGGACAGCGCACATGGGGGCTATATACTACAAGGTGAGAGAGCACAGGGGGGCTATATACTACTGGTGGACAGCGCACATGGGGGCTATATACTACAAGGGGAGAGCACACAGGGGGTCTATATACTACTGGGGGATAGTGCACATGGGGGCTATATACTACAAGGGGAGAGCGCACAGGCTGCAGCTCAGGAAACCACCGGTTTGTGGACTTGCTGGAAATCTCATAAACTTTCTATATAAATCTATATACTAATTGCTGTAGCTTACCAAGGTACAGAGAGAAGCAATGAACAAGATAACTTGAACAAACTTCACTCAACTGCAGAATAGACAGGACATACAGTCTTCAAGGCACAGTGTTACATCGCTTTTAGATTTGGTCTCTGTCCCTTTAATCACTGCTAAAATAACAGATATAGTCAACTTGGGATAAAATGTTCTCTAACACATTCACACTATGTGGTCTGTGCATAGAGGGTATACTGCGGACCCAACCTTAGAACTCCCAATATCATGATTCGTTATGATGCCGGGAACGCCAAAACAGTTTAAACATTGTCAACATGTGATTGGCCCCGAAAGATAGAGAACATTTTATCCCACATTGCGTATGTGTGCCATTGGGTACGCAGTATACAGTCAGCGCATAGACCATATAATGTGGGTGTGTGAATGGTCCCTAAATTGTTTGATGAGTGACTTAACCTTCCAATATCACAGACAGACTAGGACAGATGACAGGAACACAGTAACCATGCTGGAACAGGATCTGTTAATTGGATGAATAATTAACCCTTTAGCTTAGAGAGTACCTGTTCACAACGGGTGGAACATGGGTTCCCCAGACACTACAGGGAGGAAGCCTAGCTTTCCTTTCCTTGCTATTCATATATCCGTGCTGCCAATTTCCAAATGGCTATTACACAAGCATTGCATATTTTAGTGCTGCTGTGTGATCCGGCATCTTCAGTAAAATCTTTATTATGAGTTGAAAGTATGACAGAGGTGGGTCTGTGGCACTGTCTGTGCCCGCCCCGCTCTCTAGCCACCACCCTGTCAGGGGACAAGTAAGACAAGTAGGGGACAAGTAAGAGATCGCGGGGGTCCAACCTCCATTCCCCCCATCTTCATATTGGGTCCCCGACTTCTTTGTTATGTATAGAGATATGTCAAATGTTTTGATTGGTTAGGGTTCCTCTCCCCGCTCTATGTCTGTCTGACCTGGATGGACCCATAGACTTACATAATGTGACTGTTCAGTTCACATAACGAATAACCGAGAGAAAACCCACCACACACTGACTTCTCCCGCCTCATTCTCCTGATCGGTCACGGTGGATAGTTTGTTTTAGCCGACCTGCTAAAATAGCATTGGCAACATGGCAGAAAGGAGAAGGGGAGAGGATCACATGACCTCAGGGTAACCCATAATTCCTTTCAAACAGTTCTTGGAGCCATTAAGAATTTAGTAGAGGGGTGGTGTCAGAGCTACTATATAAGCCTATGCATGTAGCTGCAGCAGCCATTTTCTAATAGCAGGTGCTAGACGATCTTGGAAGTACAGCGATCAGTGAACAACACAGATAAAGGTAAGTGTGGCAAGTTAAGAGTAAAATATTGTTGTGAGTTTTTACACACAGCCTGTTTAATTGCCAATTGTGTGCAATTTTGGGGGGTACACTAACTGTGAAAAAACAAGTGCATGTGTGGTGTCCCACTAGTGGTGTTACTATTACCCACACCCTTCGCAAAAGTCTGTACTTTTTGTGGTCTTATTGTAGTGAAAGCAGTATTAAGAGTTGATCACTGGATGTCGCTGTATTGTGTATGGATATATGGAAGCTGCACAGCTGAAGGATCGCAAAGGGTTATTGTGTTTATGTGTTACCAGAATCTGTAGTCCAGTAGAATTTCTGCTTTCTTCTTTCCTATCACCTCTCCTCTCTGTTCTTCTATTGCACTCATTTCGCCCAATTACCGCGCACCCTACACGCTGTAGAGGAAGTTAGTCCCAGGGGTGAGGGAGGAGCAAGAGTTTTCCTTTCAAGACAGTTGGAGGAAGGACGCAAGTTAGATAGCTCTATACAATGGTCCTGTCTGGGCCCTGGGCCCCTGCCAGGTCCCCAAAGGGTTAGTCTTAGCCAGTACCCCGCATGGGTAAGACGCAAGACAGCACACTGTTATTCACTTCCTCACAAGTCCCTACACCAAGTACTATGCACTGTTAAACCTTTTAGGAGAGGACTCGCCAACAGATAACAACAACCCACGCCGTGGATTAGGAGAAGTAACGGTGCAGGACAGTATCCACTAAAGAGCCACAGAGTCAAGAACTGATCCGGGTGGAACAAAGTTGCAGTAAGCCTATGAACTCCATCTCACAGCGCGGGTGTCAGCAGGGAACCCTCAGCATTCCGCTTAGCCCAGGTAACAAGGTCTTGGACCTGTGTTACCAATTAGTACGGTTCGGCCAAAGCTAGTGGGCATAAGGTGGTGTGAAGACTGAAAGCAAAGGTCAATACACGGGCACTGGTGTTCTTATTTTCTTCTTCTACAAGTATTCTATTATATCTTCCAACATCCCGGCAGAGCACATTACTACTTAGGTTGAGACTCTCACGGCATCCTCCTCTCTGCTACTCTACCTCAGCACAATTCTACCAACACAACTATCTCCTACACTGAACTCATCCTACAGATTTGGTTGTCCTATTTTCAAGTATTTATTGGAACTTTGTCAAGTATATACCCGAGACTTTCTGTATTACCTGTTGCATATTTACAAGTAGTAAACCAACTCAACTTTACTTAAAGAGTCTGTGATTATTCGTCACCACCTGTACAGCATACACACCGCAACCTTGGGACACTTCCCCCTTCTGTGGGTGGCGGGTCCTACTATCCGGCAGGGTCATTACACCGCCCTGGCCACCTGTGACTACATAATCTGTGACACTATCCCAAGAGATCCAACCGGGTACAACCGGCCTTACCCACTAAAAGCAGGCATGCCATCACACCTGTGTGCCCACCAGGCACTGGCATCACGTGACAACTATCTAAGGTCCGGCTGTGTCTCGGCCATCCACCACCAGCGTGGTGTCACACTGCAACATCTGGCAAGTGACCGTCTGCTCCTCCGACACAACATCCCTGGGGGTTCACCACACATGGAGGTTGATACCCCTGAGAAGGTCCGCAATGACCACCAACTGAAAGAAATGAAGGTGTTCTGGAGCCCAGTGCTAGATGCTCTTCTTCTGCAGTTGAACTTCAAAATGCAATGAGAATGTGTAGTTCAGACTTGAGCTGAAGGTCAATAGGAAGTGAGGAAGTGGCGCATAACACAGATGTAGTTTGCTGGGAACACAGATGGAAACACAGATGTAGTTTGCTGACTGAATAAATAGCAACAGCTGAACACAGAGGTCTGGAGGTGATGGCAATAAATACCTTTGGGTGATCAGCCTAGAATTTACTAGAACTTGTGTGCTGAGCCAATAAATATAGGTGAACAGGTGTGCGTCTGCCACTAGAGGGAGCCCAATTCCCCAGGAAGCCAGCTCAGCACAGGTGAGAAGCTGCCAGAAGACACGCACACTGAGAAAGAGCAGGAGAGCAAACAGATGACCAATGGACAGACCAGGTGAGAGGAGGTGGATCACCCAGGAGTGCTTATGTAACCTCTCCAAGAAGTGGAGTCAAAGAAGCCTCCCCCCTTTTTTTTTTTTACCAGAGCCTGCCGCAAGGTGGGATGGGCTTCGCTGCGGGAAACTCCCAGGTCGCTACTCTCACCAGTGACCACTTACTTCATGGTTGTGAAGAAGTACTGGAGCCCAGAACTAGATTCTCTTCTTCTGTGGTCACATTTCAAAATATGAGAAGGTACTGTTAAGACTGGAGCTGAGCTGAGTATTAGAAATGGAGCAAGATCCAAACGGCTAGAAGGACGCCAGAAAATGAGAAAGTGGCAGATAGCCAGGGAGCATACACACCAACAACTGAGCACAGAGGTGTGGAGGTTGTGGCGATATAATCTTTCAGGTGAACAGCCTGGTATTCTCCAGAAGCTTCAGGCTGAGCTATAAATACAGGTGAAAAGACGCACGCCTGCCACTAGAAGGAGCCCAATCCTCCAGGAGGCCAGGAGAAGCTGCTGGAAGACAAACATATTAAAGGGATTACCCAGCAAAAATCTTTTTCTTTCAAATCAGCTGGCTTCAGAAAGTTACATAGATTTGTAATTTACTTATTTACTATTTAAAAATCTCCAGCCTTCCCATACTTATCAGCTGCTGAATGTCCTGCAGGAAATGTTGTTTTCTTTTCAGTCTAAAACAGTGCTCTCTGCTGCCACTTCTGTTGATGTCAGGAACTGTCCAGAGCAGGAGAAGTTTTCTATAGGCATTTGCTATGGCTCTGGACAGTTCTTGTCTGGGACAGAGATGTCAGAAGAGAACACTGTGTCAGACTGAAAAGAAAACATTTCCTGCAGGACATTCAGCAGCTGATAAGTATGGAAAGATTTTTAAATAGAAGTGAATGACAAATCTATATAACTTTCTGAAACCAGTTGATTTGAAAGAAAAAGATTTTCGCTGAATAACCCCTTTAAGTAAAAGAAAGGAGAGTGTAGAGATGACCACAGGACAGAGCGACCTGCAGCAGGTAGGGGATAACGGACACGACCGCATGTCATTACGGAACATTACAGAACAGGAGGAAAAGATGTCAGGAGAATTAGTATAAATTAATTGAACAGGATGTTACTATATTTTCTCTCCTTTGTTAATTATACTCTAGGGATAATACCACAATATGTATTACATAGGGGCGGCTTTAATGGGGAAGAAGAGGTATATAAAACTGACAACCCACCGCTTTAATTGAGCCTTACAACCCCATGACTTGTACATAAAAGATCGGAGAAACTAATCAGTCATTTGCTAATGATTGATTCATATGGGAAGAAAGTGACTATACGTTTCATTTATATAGTGTAAGTAATTATATTACTATTGAGAAAAGTAATGTTTCTTCATCCATGTTTTAGATATTTTTTCTTTGTTACTATCTATATATATTTTAATCCTGACAACCGGTTATTTCCTGGTACGTAAGACTGTGAATGTGTATTTAAAGGGGTTATCCAGTGCTACAAAAACATGGCCACTTTCTTCCAGAGACAGCACGACTCTTGTCTCCAGTTCAGGTACGGTTTGCATTTATAGTGACTGTACCACCAGGCCCAGGCTGAAGCACTGGAGGCGGGCCGACCCACTCCTAGTGGGAGCAAACCCTAGCCCCTCTATAATAGGATTCCATTGATTCTAATGGAGTCACGTCATGGAGGGGCTGGAGTTTCTTCCCACTAAGGGTGGGTCGGACCGCCTCCAGTGCTTCTGCCTGGGCCTGGTGGTACAGTCACTTTAAGCTTCATTCACTTCAATGGAACTAAGCACCAAAACCCTGCCCAATTTGGAGACAAGAGTGGGGCTGTCCCTGGAAGAAAGAGGCCATTTTTTTGTAGCGCCGGATAACTCCTTTAAGATCAGGGTTTTTATTTTATGGACGTTGTACCTAAAGAAGTTGTCAAACCGGCTTGGAAGCATGCTGTACATTTCCCAATATAAGTGTATTTTATGTTTATTAATCATCATTCAGAACTATTACTTTATGGAGTTGATAGCAACCCCTTAGGCCCCGCAGGAAGATTAGGAGGTTGTCAGGCCAAATAAATCTTTGCAGGACTGCAGGCGGTGGTGTAGAAATAATAACCATGTTACACTCATTCGTTTTTGTCCCCACCATGTGAATGCTCCCAATTCTCTACTGGTCTCCCCTATCTCCTGGGTCATGTCACATCACCATGGGAACTGCCCGCTCAGACAGTCAGAACTTCTATATTGTGTTTTTCTGTCTGTCTGTCTTGTTTTGTGTTTTGTTATTAAGGCAGGGTAAACGTCCGGTGGAGGACTATTGCTCTGAGTTTAGGCAGTGGAGCAGTCCTTCCACTTGGAACGACTCTGCCCTCCGGTACCAGTTCCGGGCTGAGCTGGGTGACCGTTTGAAGGACCTGCTGGTGGCTTATCCTTCTCCTGACACTCTCGAGGAGTACATGACCTTAGTTATTCAGGTGGACCGACGTTTGAGGGACAGACAGCGGGAAAGAGGCACCCCAGACTATCCTAGAAATCCCTTGTCTCCGACCTCTTTCCCTAAACCTTCGCCTCCTGCATTAACCACTCCAGAAGAACCTATGCAGGTAGACTTCACCGACGCCAAGGTCAGACGAGCGCACCTTCTGCAGAACAACGTGTGCCTATATTGTGGAAAAGCAGGACACCATGTGCGGCGATGTCCTTCCAAGCTGAGACCACCGCCGGAAAACTCCACCGCCTGAGTGACTATCGAGGGGGGTCACTCAGGCGCACAGGTAACCTTCACCCAAAAGAATAAGTTGCTTTTGCCAATTTCTCTGTTGTTGGGAGAGAAAAGTGTTTCTGGGTATGCCCAGATCGATTCTGGGTCCTCAGCAAATTTTATTAATCCTATGTTTTTCTCTGGTTTAGAGGTATGCCCCCTGCTGCTCAAGTGTCCAGTTAATGTCACTGGAGCAGACTCTGCCCCCTACGGTATACGACCCCCTGCCTGGAAGTTAAGGTTGGGTCTGTTCATGTTGAAAACATGGATTTTCTTCTCATGCATAATTTGTCGTCGGATGTGATTCTCGGATTCCGGAATTTTTGTCTGATTATACGGATGTATTCGATGAAAGGGTGGTGGACGGATTGCCGCCCCACAGACCATTTGACCAACTCCCGGTGCCAAATATCCCAGGGGACGTATATTTAACTTGTCCTTTCCTGAGAGGGAGGCCATGCGGGAGTACATAAAGGATAGTCTGCGTAAGGGCCATATTCGTCCTTCCTCCTCTCTCTTGGGGGCAAGATTCTTTTTTGTGGGCAAAAAAGACGGTGGGCTTCAGCCTTATATTGACTACCGGGAATTAAACAAAATTACGGTTAAGAATCAGCACCTGCTACCCCTGATCCCAGATTTGTTAAACCAGATAGAAGGAGCTAAATGGTTTTCAAAGGTGGACTTACGGGGAGCATATAATTTAATCAGAATAAGGAAAGGCGATGAGTGGAAGACCGCTTTCAATACCCCAGAGGGCCATTTCGAATATCTTGTCATGCCCTTTGTGTTATGTAATGCCCCAGTGGTCTTCCAACATTTTGTTAATGACATTTTTCGTGAGCATTTAGGTCGTTTTCTTTTTGTTTATCTTGATAACATTTAGATTTCCCCCCCCCCCCCCCCCCGATTGGGCTTCTCACATTGTGCATGTCTGTACAGTCATGGAGCTTCTGAGACAAAACAGTCTTTGTGCCAAGTTGTCGAAATGCCAGTTTGGGATCCAGGAGGTCTCGTTACTGGGTTATTATATAACCCCAAACTCATTTGGTATGGATCCACTTAAGGTTGTAGCCATCGAAAACTGGGAGCGAACCAATAACCTGGTGTACCTAGAAAGTGCTAAACGTCTCACTCCACGTCAGGCTAGATGGGCCTTGTTTTTCACTATCACGTATCGGCCTGGTTCCAGAAATGTCAAGGCTGATGCCTTGTCTTGTAGTTTCAACATTGAGAACTCTCCTAGGAACCAGCCCGATACGATTCTAAACCCCAGTGTTGTTGTGTCAGTCTTGCAACCAGACTTGGTGACTCAGATCGCGGAGTCTCAGGCTCTGGCACCCCATAATACTCCTGAGTCTCTCCTGTTTATGCCTCCGAATCTTCGCCTCCAGGTTTTGGAGGAGATTCATAGTTCAGTTTTGGCTGGTCACCCAGGGGGCAGGAACTAAGTATTTGCTCTCGCGCCATTACTGGTGGCCACCCTAAGCCCAAGACGTCAAGTCTTTTATTGATGCTTGTGAGACCAGTGCTCGGTCTAAGGTTCCCCGTAGGCCACCTGAGGGTCTCTTACATCCTCTGCTGGTCCCTACGAGGCCTTGGACGCACATTTCGATGGATTTTATTACTGACCTATCACTGTCTAAGGGAAAGACTGTGATTTGGGTGGTCGTAGACAGGTTTTCGAAGATGTGCCATCTTATTCTGCTGTGTATACTGCCTAGTTCTCGTACTCTAGCCACGCTGTTTATCAACCACATTTTGTGCCTGCATGGTATCCCTGAAAATATTGTCTCCGAAAGAGGGGTTCAATTTGTGGCTAAATTCTGGAGGGAATTCTGTGGTAGGTTGGGTATTTCTTTGTCCTTCTCGTCTGCCTTCCATCCACAGAAGAATGGGCAGACCAAGAGGATCAACCAGTCTTTAGAGCAGTTTCTTTGGGCCCAAGCTCATCAGAGCTTGGTTAAAGCTCAAGAGTCATACCCAAAACATGCTAATAAAAGACGCATATCTGGCCATCAGTATGTACTAGGTGATAAGGTCTGGCTCTCGAGCAGAAATCTGAGGTTAAGGGTGCAGTCAGGTAAACTGGCGCCCATATATATCGGGCCATATACCATTGTGGAGGTTATTAATCCTATTACTTTCAGTTTGAAACTGCCTGCATCTCTCCGTATTCATAGTGTGTTTTATAAAGCTCTGTTAAAAAGGTATGTTCCTCCGGTATCACCGTCGCCTCCCCCTGCTCCGCTCATCATCCAGGGTGAATTGGAGTATGAGGTGGAGAAGATTTTGAACTCTCGTTGGGTAGAGGCTCATTGCAGTATCTTCTCCACTGGAAGGACTTTGGCCCAGAGGAACGTACATGGGTTTCTGGGAAGGATATGAATGCACCACGTCTGATTCGGCAATATCATGCACGAAATCCCTCCAAGCCTGGTCCTTTGGCTAAGGGTCCTGAGGCCTCTCTTAAGAGGGGGGTACTGTCAGGAATGTGCAGTAGCCTGGTGTGAACTGGGCCTGGTTTTTTATGACACACCCGATTGCTTTTACATCCAGCAATGCAGGAGTTAATCAGAGCTCTGCAGGATTTGAGTACTTCAGCTGAACTTGGTGCTGGGATCAGGGTTGGTCCAATCAGCTGCTGGACCTAGCCTCTGATCCTGGTTAAAGGGGTATTCCCCCCAAGCACTAAAAAATGAAATGCTCCCAAACCTAGCTGGTCTCCCTTACCAAGTCTCCCTGAGTATTTTGAGCCGTCTCCCATCTTTCTAGCTGCTGACGTTCCTGGTTCAAAAGTTTTTCTAAAAGACCTGTTTATGTCCAAGATGGCACCGGCCAGGAAACTACATTTCCCATCATGCAGTTCTTCTCCCTAAGCTGTCTTTCCAGCCAACTGCTCCTCATTACTACATTGCATGAGTGAAGTGGGGCTAGGTGTCATTGCCATAGAGCAGTCAGAGAGGGAGACTGATGCGCAGCAGTGCCTGGTTAGGTCTCTCTGATAGCTGACACCCTTCCCAGCCCTGCTGCAGGATCACTGTCTGGCCTGTGTAGCCCGTCCATGATAGCAACCACCTCCTCCCCTGACCCATGCTTCTCACTGTGTCATTCTGGTCTCCTGCAGTCCCGTCACAGCTATATGCAAATGACAGAGTCCGGGGCTTCACACAGAGAGAATGAAAGAGATAAAAGCCAGGGGGAGGGAGGAGAGCTGCCCGGACCAGGCTACACACACCGTGAGGGAGAACGTTATCAGCATAGGGGGGAGGAGGGGGGAGAGCTGATGGGGACGAGGGGGGAGAGCTGCTGGGTACGAGGGAGAAGGAAACTGATCAGCACGGCTGTGTATGCTGACAGAAAGAGACACACAGTGAGGAGGCTAAGGGAGGTGGAGCTACAGTTCGGCAGCAGGGGCTGTCAGGTGTCCTCACTTCAGCCTATTGACGGGAGGACACGTGACAGCCGACTCCGAGGGTGGGGGCCAGGAGAGGGAGCGTGTCGGGGTGGACTGGACTGAGCTCATTCTCTGCATGCACGTGGGGTGAAGAGACAGGAAAAACAGCAAAAGGACACAGAACACACCATAACTTGTATTAGCCAATATGTGAAGCTGTGATGGGCTTTTACATAGTGTCAAAAAGATTTTGGGGGGAATACCCCTTTAAATAACAGCTAGCTGTTCACTTCTCTACTGGCTATTTCGGTTCATACCTTGATCCCAGCTCCCCTGTGTCTACTCCTGCGATTCCCTCCCTAATTCTCTCTGACTGCTCGACTTTTTATCTGACCTCCTGCCTGACCTTAGACTATCTGATTGGTTTGCTGATTTTGTACTTTGTTGCCCGTTTGGTTCTGACTTGGCTTGTTCACTACTCTATATTGTGTTTGTCTTTCTGTCTTGTTTTGCGTTCCACATATACAGCATAGGGAACGTCTTTGTGGTTGTCCACGGCCACCTAGGGACGACTGAGGCAAGTAGGTAGGGACAGTGGGTGGGTTGAGACCTAGAGCCCACTCTCTTGTCCTGTCTGTACCTCCCTGTCCTGACATATGGATTCACAGAGAGAGTACAAGGTTGGCTGCCCTATGGTGTACTCTCCTATTGGTTCGTTATTATTAATTCTATTATTTTTCCCCATCTTTTTGCATGATCTTATCCATGTGTAGATATTGTCCTATAAAGCACCTGTTTCTACCTTTTTACTTAACATGAATAAAAGTATATATTTGCAATATTTTTGCTTATATTAGGGTATTATAAGTCATATAAATGCCAAAACATCTTGCTTAGCAGGGCCAGACTGTCAATCTGGCATTTCTGGTTAATGCCAGATGGGCTGGTGTGCTTTCTTCTGGAACTTCCCAGTCTTCCCCTATACCTCAAAGAATGCCACAGTTGGTGGCTGTAGCAGAGAGTACATAAAACCCAGAGCCCAGACCTACACCCCTAGGCTGACTGCACTCCATTTATTTGGGGGACTTTTTTTCTCCATTCTTAGGATCAGTGGGACCAGTGACCGGACTCTCACCAATTAGATTGTTATTACTTTAGAGTTGGTAATACCACACCATTCTACATATATTCCTCAAGTGACAACTACAAGAAGATGATCGGGACTGGATCCGAAGAGAAGGCAAGTGAATTGGAAAATAAGCTAAATATATATTGAGTAAGCTGCTAGACGTTTCCTAAGGAACCTTTCTCTTTGACTTTCTTGTATTTTACACTTAATGTTATAAATTTAGTCATCTCCCAGTGTCTGATTTCTGACCATGTGTGATGACAACCAAACCATGGTCTCAGATTTTTTACTTATGGGATTCAACACTCATCAGACCCTCAAGGTTCTACTCTTTTCTTTGTTCCTGGTCATATATGTTGTTATATTAGCTGAGAACGCCATGATTATTGTTTCTATTTCACTTGTTCAGTCTCTGGATATTCCTATGTTCATCTTCCTGAAGCACTTGGCCTTGACCGATATATTGATCACTACAAATATTATACCCAACCTGTTGTATGTCATCATGATGGAAGGTGCTAAGATATCTACCAAGGGTTGCTTTAGCCAGTACTATTTTCACTGTATCGCAGCGTTTGCACAGTCTTTAGTACTTACTATGATGTGTTTTGACCGCTATATAGCCATCTGCCAACCCTTGCGATATTCTTCTATTATGAACCATAGACTTTGTCATTATCTTATTTTTTGGTCTTGGGCCGCGGGAATCCTTCTAATGCCACGTGAAATATTTTCTTTGTCTCAGCTGAAATTCTGCAATTCTAACATCATTGACCATTTTTTCTGTGATTTTGAACCTGTCTTAAAAATTGCTTCTTCGGATACCTCTATGGTCGCAAAAGAAGACTTTATCTTCACTATACTGTTCATTGTTCTCCCATTTCTATTTGTCATTGCATCGTACACTTGTATTTTTATATCCATTCTTAAGATCTCTACAACGATCGGCCGCCAAAAGGCTTTCTCTACCTGTAGTTCTCACCTGGTCACACTATGTATCTTTTATGGTACCATTATTACTGTATACATATTTCCGGTGGAGGAGAATGAAAAGAAACTGAAATCTCTTTTGTACGTTGTTCTCACCCCATTTATTAACCCCATTTTATACAGTATGAGAAACCGGGAAATAAGGAAAGCATTTAAGCAATTATTATGTCATAGAAAATAGTTCAAGTACCATTACATGAAACCATGGAAAAAAGTAACATTACACAGGGGTGTAGCGAGGCGGGTGCAGGGGGGGAAGCTGCTGAGGGGGGCGCCAGCCTCCCCCCTGATGCACAGCAACCCCTTTCGTTTACAAGCTACTGGCTGACACTGTGTGCAGACAGCAGGGCCGCAAGTGTCAGGCTCCGCCCCTTCTCTCAGTGTGTGAGGAGGAAGTGAGGCTGAAGACCGTGTGGAGGCAGAACAGACAGGACACAGAGCGCACAGGAGAGCCCGATGCTGCTGCCTCTACAGAGAGGGACAGACTGCGGCTCAGGAGCAGCTCTCACAGGCCCGGCCCCCCTCAGTATAAGGATGAACAGGCCCAGTAATCCTGTGGTAAAGAGAGTATAACTGTGGAGTCCTGATCTGTAGTTTACTGCATCTGTCCCCTTTTCCTGTAGTTCCTGGCTCCATCATCTCATGTTCTGATTGTGGGTGCAAAACTGTATACCATACAGCACCCCCACCACTGTATACCACACAGCACCCCCAGTACTGTATACCATACAGCACCCCCAGCTATGTATACCATACAGTACCCCCAGCACTGTATACCATACAGCACCCCCAGCTACGTATACCTCACAGTACCCCCAGCACTGTATAACACACTGCACCCCCACCACTGTATACCATACAGCAACCCCGGCACTATATACCATACTGCACCCCCACCACTGTATACCACACAGCACCCCCAGCACTGTATACCATACAGCACCCCCAGCACTGTATACCATACTGCACCCCCAACACTGTATACAATACTGCATCCCCACCACTGTATACCACACAGCACCCCCAGGACTGTATACCCTACAGCACCCCCAGCTACGTATACCTCACAGCACCCCCAGCACTGTATACCATACAGCACCCCCAGCACTGTATACCACACAGCACCCCCAGCACTGTATACCATACAGCACCCCCAGCACTGTATACCATACTGCACCCCCAGCACTGTTTACAATACTGCATCCCCACCACTGTATACCACACAGCACCCCCAGGACTGTATACCCTACAGCACCCCCAGCTACGTATACCTCACAGCACCCCCAGCACTGTATACCATACAGCACCCCCAGCACTGTATACCCTACAGCACCCCCAACTATGTATACCTCACAGCACCCCCAGCAGTGTATACCACACTGCACGCCCACCACTGTATACCACACAGCATCCCCAGCACTGTATACCACACAGCATCCCCAGCACTGTATACCATACAGCACCCCCAGCACTGTATACCATACAGCAACCCCGGCACTATATACCACACAGCACCCCCAGCACTGTATACCACACAGCACCCCCAGCACTGTATACCATACTGCACCCCCACCACTGTATACCATACAGCACCCCCATCACTGTATACCATACTGCACCCCCACCACTGTATTCCATACAGCACCCCTAGCACTGTATACCATACAGCACCCCCAGCTATGTATACCTCACAGTACCCCCAGGCTACGTATACCTCACAGTAGCCCCAGCACTGTATACCACACTGCACCCCCACCACTGTATACCACACAGCACCCCCAGCACTGTATACCACACTGCACCCCCACCACTGTATATCATACTGCACCCCCACCACTGTATACCACACAGCACCCCAAGTACTGTATACCATACAGCACCCCCAGCTACATATACCATACAGCACCCCCAGCACTGTATACCACACAGCACCCCCAGCACTGTATACCACACAGCACCCCCAGCACTGTATACCATACAACTCTATGCAGTGTAATGCGTCTGGTGTAAGGTATAGTTATCTCCCTGTGGGCAGAGTAATATCTATAGTAATATAGAGAAGACATCAGCAATGGGCATATGGTGCAAACTTTTGGATATTAATATCATCATAGTGCCTAATAGTTCAGTGATCCCCTAAGGCAGGGGTGGGAAACCTCAGGCCCGCGGCTCCCCTGTGATATGCGCTGCTCTGGTGGGGCAGGAGCCGGCATACACAGCAACGTCTTGTGTCTGTGACGGCTGCCAGACACAGGAGAATGCTGTCTGTGACGGCTCCCTCCCCACCAGAGCGGCGCACGTCTTCCTTCTCCTGCAAGCTGCGCACGATGACATCATTTCCTCATGCACCACCTGCACGAGAAAACTGGCACAGGCTAAGAGAGAGAGGAGGACCTGGGTAGCATGGGAGCGGAGGAAAGGTGAGTGGGATGTTTATTTTTTTTATTTGGGACAGACATTGGGGGTTAACTAGAGCCACCAGGGACATGACTGGGGGGTTAACTAGACCACCAGGGACATGACTAGGCTACCAGGGACATGACTGGGGGGTTAACTAGAGCCACCAGGGACATGACTGGGAGGTTAGCTAGGCTACCAGGGACATGACTGGGGGGCTTAACTAGGCTACCAGGGACATGACTGGGGGCTTAACTAGGCTACCAGTGACATGACTGGGGGGCTTAACTAGGCTACCAGGGACATGACTGGGGGCTTAACTAGGCTACCAGGGACATGACTGGGGGGTTAACTAGGCTACCAGGGACATGACTGTGGGCTTAACTAGGCTACCAGGGACATGACTGGGGGGTTAACTAGGCTACCAGGGGCATCACTAGAGGTTAACTCTGGCTACCAGGCATCACTAAGGATTTACATCTGGTACAATGGGCATCACAGAGGGTTAACTACAATAGCAGGGGCACTAGGGGAATAATACTTAGCCTTGCCCCGGGTGCTGCAAACCCACGCTACTAACTGTCACACACAGCGTGCGGCCCTCGATTGATTTTATTAATGCCCAACTGGCCCTCGACATTGAAAAGGTTCCCCACCCCTGCTCTAAGGCTTGCTGAGCCTTGTAGTTAAATTTTTGTTTCAATATCTTTATGAGCGCCGCAAGGTAAACAGTATTAATTACAGATATAAGATAGACAGACCAGAGGGATCCATGGGATAGATAGATAGATAGATAGATAGATAGATAGATAGATAGATAGAAGATTCCAATGTGTTGTAAGGAGGTGATCAACCTTCTCTATCTCACACTTGTGGTCAGACAGTGTACTAAGGGGGCACAATACAATATACTTCATGGGGGGATGGGGTTTGAGCGCCACACTGAATCTTTGCCCTGGGTGCAGGAAATGCTAGCTACGCCTCTGCATTACATAAAACATATAGTGCAAAAGGAGCTTATTAGCTCAAATTTATAAACTGTAAATACGTACGTAAACTGTAAATATACAGTACATACAGTATACAAAAATAAAAATAATAAAAAAATATATATAATTTTATATATAAAATATACTGTAGATGTCTTATTATTGTATATTTGTTACACTGGATGGTTCTAAACCTTAACTAGTCACTATCTTTTCAAACAACTTCCCATTTAGCTGGTAGCCAATGTGATTCCTAACATATTTGTAAACCAATTCATTAACCTGGCTCCCTTACTTCCCTTCCTCTGAAGTTGCTACACTCATCATGGGTATTTGATAGCCCAATCTCCCTATCTGCCTCTCAGTTTCTTTCTTTAAAGGGGTTATCCAGCGCTACAAAAACATGGCCACTTTCTTAGAGATAGACCTACTCTTGTCTCCAGCTTGGGTGGAGTTTTGCTGCTCAGTTCCATTGAAGTGAATGGACCTTAATTGCAAACCACACCCAAACTGGAGACAAGAGTCGTGTTGTCTCTGAAAAAAGTGGCCATGTTTTTGTAGCGCTGGATAACCCCTTTCATCTCCTGCCTTGGCCTCTTACAACTCACTTATTTCCCTAAACACAAGCATGGGAACTTATTGGATCTGGTCTTCTTCCGACTCAGCTGTACTCGGTTCTTTCTGGCAGCTCCATAGGAATGAATAAAGCTGCGGCTGTATTCATACCAAAGGAGACAGGAAGCAATACGATAATCATATGGGGTTCGGCATCCTCCTCAAGCTCTCCCCTCTCCAATCCATCCTAAATGCAGCAGCCAGGCTCATCTTCCTCTCCAGCCTTTACACAGATTATTCCCCCTTGTGCCAGTCACTGTATTGGTTACCCATCCTCTCCTCCCTCATTTCTGTCTAGTATCTCACACGTTCTCTACACTCTTCTAAAACTTGGCAGGCATTCTTTAACCCCTAAAAGACCCTGACCATAAAGTTCAGTCAGGGATGTCTCTTACCAGACGACCCATGACGTAACTGAACATCCTGGGTCTTTAAAGGGGTTATCCAGGGCTACAAAAATATGGCCACTTTTCCCCCTACTGTTCTCTCAAATTCAGGTTCAGTTTGCAATTAAGCTCCATTTATTTCAATGGAACTGAGTTTCAAAACCTAACCCAAACTGGAGACAACAGTAGGGGGAAAGTGGCCATGTGTTTGTAGCGCTGGATAACCCCTTTAAGAAGCTATGAAGTGCGCTCTGGAGCGCTTCATAGCAGGTGGGGGCCAGCTGCATTTAGCAGCCGGGCCCTCACAGTTATTGACACGCTGCAGCGATCGTGCTGCAGCCTGTCATTAACCCCTTAAACACTGGAAACGCAGGGTTTAAGTGTAAGTGACAGAAGCAGCTTCTGTCAATTACCGATCGGGACCTCCGCAGTGTGACTGCGGGGGTCCGGGTCATTTTAACAGACCGCCAAGGAATTTACCTTCCTCTGTGTGGTCCGGTTGGCACTCTGCTGATTGAGTCTGCCGCAGAGTCTGCCACAGGCAGGCTCAATCTGCAGAGCGCCTACCACACTGATCAATGCTATGCCTGTGGCATAGCAATGATCAGTGAATGCAATATGATGATTGCATTGAAAAGTCCCCCAGGGGGACTTAAAATGTGTAAAAAAAATAGTAATTTTTTAAAAATAAATACCTCAAAGCCCCGCCCCCATTAAAAGTTAAAATCACCCCCTATCCCATTATATAAATAAAACATATAACAATAATTAAATAAACTTATTATACGTAATTGTCCGCTCTATTAAAATATAACAATCTTCATCATGAATAGCAAACGGTATAAACGAAAAGAGGGAAAAAAAGCACCAGGAATGACGCCGATCTACACAAATTTGGTAATAATAAAAACTAGAGATCATGGCGCAAAAATGACACCCCAAAAATGACAACCATTATAAGCGTCACAATAGGACCATTTTATTAATAATTATTGCAAACAAAAAAAAGGATTTAATAAGAAAAAAAAAAAAATTACATAAATGAATCTGTGTAAACCTGCATATGGTTATGTTCGGACTGACCTATAGAATAGTGGTATCATGTGGCTTTTACTATATAGTGCATTATGTAGACACAGGAACCCCCCAAACGTTACCATATTGCATTCTTTTTTACGATTTCACCAATTTGTATTTTCATAAATAAAATTTTTGGGTTCCGTCATACATGTTATGGTAAAATGAAATACGCCATTACAAATAACACCTATTCCTGAAAAAAACAAGCCATTACATGGCCCTGTAGATAGAAAAATGGAGTTGCTAGAGCTCTTAAAAGGGGAGGAGGAAAAAACAAAAAGGCAAAAATGAAAATTGGCCTGGTCCACTGGGTCATTTTGGGCCTGGTCCTCAAGGGGTTAAATGATTGTTCATACCCCCTTCTCACCTTCAAGTCAGCAGCTTTCCTCTATGCTGTGTGCACTTTCTATCTGCACATACAGGCCGGCTTATCCACCTTTATTCATATATGATGGCGGGAGCATTATACACATACATAAAGCTCCTCCTGCCTTTTGTCTTCACCCCACTCCTCATAGATTGTAAGTGTTTGTTCGCAGGGTCCACACTCCTCTTGTTTCAGTAATTAGTGTGTAATTCTGTCTTCTTTTTTTTTTATAACATATTTTAGTGGAAATATAGGAAACATCATATAATAGGGGGCCTAATAATGGGGACCCCAATATTAGATGACAGAAGATCAGTTATGTGTGGTCTGAACATGGGACCACCGGACAGTCAGTGCTACCATTAAAAATGTGAGTTAATAGTATATAAATAGGTAACATATAAGTATATGGTATACAAAAGATAGGGCTCACCTGACATGGGTCAAGTAGTCCAAGTATACAGACACAAAAGTTAAAGGGGTTATCCAGCGCTACAAAAAACATGGCCACTTTCCCCTTAATATTGTCTACAGTTTAAGTGGGGCTTTGAAACTCAGTTCCATTAAAGTAAATGGAGCTTAATTGCAAACTGCACCTGAACTGGAGACAACAGTAGGGGGAAAAGTGGCCATGTTTTTGTAGCACTGGATAACCCCTTTAAACTGAATCACAATATGATAGAATTGTGCACACAAGGAACAGGTACATGGCCATTGGCCCCAAAGACTGATAATGAACAACAAACAAAACAGTACGTCCTGGTATGAGAATGGTAGGCCAAGTAACTTCTACACAAAGAACAAAATTGTAAATTGGGCTAAAAAAACTAAACCTGGAGGGGGGGTAGACATCTAATGGAGTAGTGGCGTGTGATTGGAAGGTGTCCAAACATTATAGTTAAGAAAATTCTGTATTCACCAACCCACCCCACCACTCTATTTGATGAGAGTAAATCCTCACCAATCGTGACTTTTAAAATGTGACGGTTGCCTTGGTTAGAGCAAAAACTGATCTTTTAATCTGTAGCAGGCAAGTCAAACTAGTGTGGCCAAGAGTGTCTGTGCCCCAGGTCTGTGATGCCTCTCCTTTCTTCCTCTCCGCTCTCTTCATCACTAGGAACATACCCAGGCAGGATTTCTCCTGTTCATCACTTGTCTAAACTGCACCTGGGCTGTAGCGGCACAAGTGCAATTTAGATAAATGAAATCTTGCCTCGGGGTGTTCCTAATAATGAGGAGGGTGGGAGGAAGAAAGGAGAGGCATCACAGACCTGGGACACAGACACTCTAGGCCACACTAGTTTGACTTGCCTGCTACAGATTAACAGATCAGTTTTTGCCCTAACCAAGTCACCGGGCACATTTTAAAAGACACGACCAGTAAGGATTTACTCTCATCAAATGGAGGGTACTAGCGGTTTGGTGGGATGGGTTGGTTGATACAGAGTCGCTTTGATAGTAAACTTATTCAAGAAGTGTTGGCTTAGAGTGAACGTATTAAGTGCCATTATTTCATAGTAACTTCTCAGAAGTTCGTATCTGTGGGGTCTTGGTGCTGAGACCTTCAGTGATCACTAAGATGAAGGGTTGAAGCACTAGGCTGCATGCGCTGTACACCTTCATTTCATTGCTATGTGCAGCTCGGGAAGCCATAGCGAGTGGTATATGGACTTCTGGAAATCTCATAAACTTTCTATCTAGATCCATATACTGATTGCTTTAGCTTTCCAAGGTACACAGAGCAGCAATAAACAAGACAACTTGAACAAACTTCACTCAACTTTGTGCTGAATAGACAGGACATACAGTCTTTTAGGCACAGGGATGTTACATAGCTTTAGATTTGTCTCTGTCCCTTTACTCACTACTGCAACAGCAGAAATAGTCAATGGGGGACATGTATTAAAAGGCGAATATGCCTTTTTTTGGCGCAAATGGGGCAGATCAGTGTAAAAATATTCGCAAAGGGTATTTTTGCGAATATTTTGTTCGCATTTGCCCCATCTGCGCCACCTTCGCCAGTGGGGCGGAGAGAGGGGTGCGGCAGCACGCAGAGGGGGCGTGGCCTCCTCTGGCCTATCATTTCTCCAGAGGAAAAATGACACTAAAACCTACACCAGCCCTGAGCTGACGCAGGTTTCAAAATCTTTACACATAGAGGCTCTGTGCGATCGGGATTTATGTAGAGGCAGTGCGCCTCTACATAAATCCCCTGAGCTCCGGGCGTAAAAAACACCGGACTTCATAAATGTCCCCCAATGTGGGATAAAATGTTCTCTAACATGTTCACAATATGCGCCCTGTGCATGGAGTCTATACTGTGAACCCAACCTCAGAACTCTGATTCGTTATGATGCCAATTTCCAAATGGCTATTACACAAGCATTGCATACTTACCTTTAGCGCTGCTGTGTGATCCGGCATCTTTAGTAAAATTGTTCTTTATTATGAGTTGATAGTATCACATAGGTGGGTCTGTGGCACCATCTGCTCCCGCCCACTATCTAGCCACCACCCTGTCAGGATAGGGGACAAGTAAGAGATTGAGGAGGTCCAACCTCCATTTCCCCCATCTCCGTACTGGGTCCCCGACTTCTTTGTTATGTATAGAGATATGTCAAACATTTTGATTGGTTAGGGTTCCTCTCCCCGCTCTATGTCTGTCTGACCTGGATGGACCCATAGACTTACAAAATGTGGCTGTTCAGTTCACATAACACATAACCGAGAGAGAACTCACCACGCACTGACTTCTCCTGCCTCGTTCTCCTGATCGGTCACGGTGGATAGTTTTTTTTAGCCGACCTGCTAAAATAGCATTGGCAACATGGCAGAAAGGAGAAGGGGAGAGGTTCACATGACCTCAGGGTAACCCATAATCCTTGCAAACAGTTCCCTGAGCCATTTTAAATTTAGTAAAGGGGTAGTGTTAGAGCTACTATATAAGCCTATGCATGTAGCTGCAGCAGCCATTTTACTAATAGCAGGTGCTGGATACCATCTGTTCACGTGTTGCCATCACTTTGATATTAACTTTGCCTTAAGGCGTCACTTTCATTTATAAAACCCCTTGACATGTCTGCATGATCAGTCATCACAAATTCTTGTTTAAAAATACTTTGATGCATTCCTGGGTGATCTAATAGATATAAGGATTCTGGTTGTATGCACAGGTTTTAGGGCTACTGGTAAAGTTTTGGTTATGTCCAAACTGGTTCCGGCCAGGTTTGTGTATGTCTAATTAGCACTGTTGAATTAACCTTTTTGATCGATTTGTCCTTAGGGAGATAAGCCACCACCAATGGCTTTCTACCCTCTACACCTCTCTGGAGAACACGTGTATGCTCTCAGCTGTGTATGGGAAAAGGTGCGGTCTTATTGTCATCTATCCAATGTTTATGTAACAGATTGATTAGGTGCAAGGATCTGGATCCCCTGGATCACCGAGCAGTGCTGACACAGGAGCCCCTTGTTGTCACCAGAACCCGCCACAAGGCAGGGTGGGTTTCGCTGCAGGTTGATACCCCCTGAGAAGGTCCCCAGTAACCACCAACTAAAACAAATGAAGGTGTACTGGAGCCCAGGGCTAGATGCTCTTCTTCTGCAGTCAAACTTTAAAATGCAATGAGAATACATTGTTCAGACTTGGGCTGAAGGTCAATAGGAAGTGAGGAAGTGGCGGATACAGGGAACACAGATGTGGCTTGCTGACTGAGTAAACAGCAATAGCTGAGCACAGAGGTCTGGAGGTGATGGCAATAAATACCTTTGGGTGATCAGCCTAGAATTTACTAGAACTTGTGTACTGAGCCAATAAATATAGGTGAACAGGTGTATGTCTGCCACTAGAGGGAGCCCAATCCCACAGGAAGCCAGCTCAGCACAGGTGAGAAGCTGCCAGAAGACTCGCACACTGAGATAGAGCAGCAGAGCAAACAGATGACCGATGGACAGACCAGGTGAGAGGAGTGCTTATGTACCTTCTCCAAGGAGTGGACTCAAAGGAGCCTCCAATTTTTTTTACCAGAGCCTGCCGCAAGGTGGTATGGGCTTCGCTGCAGGAAACTCCCAGGTCACTACTCTCAGAGAAGGTCCACCAGCGACCACCGACTTCTTGGTAGTGAAGAAGTAATGGAGCCCAGAATTAGATTCTCTTCTTCTGTGGTCACATTTCAAAATATGAAAATGTGCTCTCCAGACTGGAGCTGAGCTGAGTATTAGAAATGGAGCAAGATCTAAAAGTCTAGAAGGGCGCTAGGAAATGAGAAAGTGGCAGATAGCCAGGGAGCATAGACACCAACAAATGAGCACAGAGGTGTGGAGGTTGTGGCTATATAATCTTTCAGGTGAACAGCCTGGTATTCTCCAAAAGCTTCAGGCTGAGCTATAAATACAGAGGAACAGGCGCACGCCTGCCACTAGAAGGAGCCCAATCCTCCAGGAGGCCAGCTCAGAGCAGGAGAAGCTGCTGGAATACAAACATATTAAGGGGGTTGTCCATTGGAAATATTTTTCTTTCAAATTAGCTGGTTTTAGAAATCTACATGGATTTGTAATTTACATATTAACTATTTAAAAATCTTCAGTCTTCCCATACTTATTAGCTCCTGTATGTCCTGCAGGAAATGTTTACTTTTCAGTCTGACACAGTGCTCTCTGCTGCCACTTCTGTTGATGTCAGGAACTGTCCAGACCAGGAGAGGTTTTCTATAGGGAGTTGCTGCAGCTCTAGACAGTTCTTGCCTAAGGGTCTTATTACATGGAGCCATTTTTAACGATTAACAACTTATGCTACGTTTACACGGAACGATTATCGGGCGAATTTTCGCGATAACGATTTCGAACGATAATCGTACGTGTAAACATGGCGAACGATCGATAAATCGTTCATTTTGATCTTTTAACATGTTCATAAATCGTCGTTCATAGTTGGCAAAAAATTTGCTGATCGTTCCGTGTAAACAGTCGTCGCGCGATAGTCCGGACGCCCGCAGCCCCACCCTCCGCCCGGCCGATCGGAGCGGCACCGGGGGGAGGCGGTTATCGGAGTGGCGGCGGCGACCGGAGCGGCGGGGGTGGCGATCGGAGTGGCGGGGGTGGCGATAGGAGCGGCGGGGGTGGCGATCGGGGCGGCGCATGGGGCTGCGATCAAGCGGAGGGCCGGGCTGCGGGCGGGCCGGGCTGCGGGCGTGCGATCGCAAAACTATTTTTCCGTACAATATACTGTACCGTCTAAACGCTGATCGTTATAAAAAAAATTGTTACTTCGAAATTGTTAATCGGACGATCAGGCTAATTATCACTCCGTGTAAACTTAGCATTATGGTGCGTTTACACAGAAAGATTATCTGACAAAGATTTAAAGCCAAAACCAGGAACAGACTATAAACAGAGATCAGGTCATAAAGGAAAGCCTGAGATTTCTCCTCTTTTCAAATCCACTCCTGGCTTTGGCTTCAAATCTTTGGCAGATAATCTGTCAAATAATCTTTCCGTGTAAACACACTATAACAATAAACAATTGCAAACGAGATTGTTTACCGTTAACTGAAATCGTTCACCATATTACACAGAACGATAGTCGTTAAATACAATCGTTACTATGATCGTTATTGCGATCGTTACTATGATCGTTTATTCCTTCTGACCACAAAAAAAAACCATGGGCAATGTGCTATTACACTGAACGATTAGTGAAAAAATGCGGAACTTGAGCGAACGAATGTGGAATCACAGTAAACGATTAACGATAATTTTAGGTTAAGATCTACAGTGGGGAAAAAAAGTATTTAGTCAGTCACCAATAGTGCAAGTTCTCCCACTTAAAAAGACGAGAGGCGTCTGTAATTTACATCATAGGTAGACCTCAACTATGGGAGAAAAAATGAGAAAACAAATCCCGAAAATCACATTGTCTGATTTTGTAAGAATTTATTTGCAAATCATGGTGGAAAATAAGTATTTGGTCACCTACGAACAATCAAGATTTCTGGCTCTCACAGACCTGTAACAACTTCTTTAAGAGTCTCTTCTTTCCTCCACTCATTACCTGTAGTAATGGCAACTGTTTAAACTTGTTATCAGTATAAAAAGACACCTGTGCACACCCTCAAACAGTCAGACTCCAAACTCCACTATGGAGAAGACCAAAGAGCTGTCAAAGGACACCAGAAACAAAATTGTAGCCCTGCACCAGGCTGGGAAGACTGAATCTGCAATAGGCAACCAGCTTGGAGTGAAGAAATAAACTGTGGGAGCAATAATTAGAAAATGGAAGACATACAAGACCACTGATAATCTCCCTCGATCTGGGGCTCCACGCAAAATCTCACCCCGTGGGGTCAAAATGATCACAAGAACGGTGAGCAAAAATCCCAGAACCACGCGGGGGGACCTAGTGAATGAACTGCAGAGAACTGGGACCAATGTAACAAAGCCTTCCATCAGTAACACACTACGCCGCCAGGGACTCAGATCCTGCAGTGCCAGACGTGTCCCACTGCTTAAGCCAGTACATGTCCGGGCCCATCTGAAGTTTGCTAGAGAGCATTTGGATGATCCAGAAGAGTATTGGGAGAATGTCCTATGGTCTGATGAAACCAAAGTGGAACTGTTTGGTAGAAACACAACTTGTTGTGTTTGGAGGAAAAAGAATACCGAGTTGCATCCATCAAACATCATACCTACTATAAAACATGGGGGTGGAAACATCATGCTTTGGGGCTGTTTCTCTGCAAAGGGAACAGGACGACTGATTCGGGTACATGAAAGAATGAATGGGGCCATGTATCGTGAGATTTTGAGTGCAATCCATCAGCAAGGGCATTGAAGATGAAACGTGGCTGGGTCTTTCGACATGACAATGATCCAAAGCACACCGCCAGGGCAACGAAAGAGTGGCTTTGTAAGAAGCATTTTAAGGTCCTGGAGTGGCCTAGCCAGTCTCCAGATCTCAACCCTATAGAAAACCTTTGGAGGGAGTTGAAAGTCCGTGTTGCCAAGCGACAGCCCCAAAACATCACTGCTCTAGAGGAGATCTGCATGGAGGAATGGGCCAACATACCAACAACAGTGTGTGCCAACCTTGTGAAGACTTACAGAAAACGTTTGACCTCTGTCATTGCCAACAAAGGATATATAACAAAGTATTGAGATGAAATTTTGTTACTGACCAAATACTTATTTTTCACCATAATTTGCAAATAAATTCTTACAAAATTAGACAATGTGATTTTCTGGATTTGTTTTCTCATTTTGTCTCCCATAGTTGAGGTCTACATATGGTGTCAATTACAGACGCCTCTCATCTTTTTTAAGTGGTGGAACTTGCACTATTGGTAAATGACTAAATACGTTTTTTCCCCACTGTAAATCAACGATCAACGACACACAAACAATTTTTTTCTCGTTGCCTGCAATTACACAGAACGAGTATTGTTTAAATTCAAACAATATAACGATAATCGTCCTGTGTAATAGGGCCCTTAGACAGAGATGTCAGCAGAGAGCACTGTTTCAGACTGTAAAGAAATTACAAATCTATATAACTGAATATAATCTATATAATCTGAAACCAGTTGATTTGAAAGAAAAAGATTTTCGCTGAATAAACCCTTTAAGTAAAAGCAGGAGAGTGTACGGATGACCACAGGACAGAGCGACCTGCAGCAAGTAGGGGATAACAGACACGACCGCATGTCATTACATAATGGTTGTGCTGAGGATAGGTCATCGATAAAATTTGCCTGGAAAACCCTTATAACTTTGGTGATGTTGGTAAAGCATAATGCTGGTGTGTCAAAGCTTTAGGAGACAGGGATGACATGACCTCCCTATAATGTCTGCATAAGACCTGTAGAAAAGAGGAAAATTGGACTTTTAAGTAAAATCTTGCTATTCTAATAACATGCTGGGCTAGTATGAATTATTAGGAGTAACACCATTGTACTGACTATACAGCTAGGTAAATTGTGTGTACAGATTTGTACCATTAGTTACTGTAATTGCAGTGTTGGACCCAACCATTTCCAAGCATGGGTTTAAGGAACAGGAGGAAAAGATGTCAGGAGAATTAGTATTGATGAATTGAACAGGATGTTATTATATTTTCTCTCTTTTGTTAATTATACTCCAGGGATAATACCACAATATGTATTACATAGGGGCGGCTATAATGGGGAAGAGAAGGTATATAAAGCTGACAACCCACCGCTTTATTTGAGCCTTACAACCCCATGACTTGTACATAAAAGATCGGAGAAACTAATCAGTCATTTGCTAATGATTGATTTATATGGGAAGAAAGTGACTATATGTTTCATTTCTATATTGTAAGTAGAATTATATTCCTATAGTTATTTTGCTTATTATTATTATTATTATTATTATTACTAATATTATAGATACCACTTTGGTTAGGAGATATATATGGCTGTCCCTTTAACTGTGTGTGTTAGGATCTACATATTTACTGATTTATTATTAAATTAAATACATCGTGGCTTGAAGGTCTAAATAAAGTGATTGGGAAAACTAACATTTTTTTATCCATGTTTTATGTGTTTTCTTTTGTTACTATCTTTGTGTAGTTTAATCCTGACCAACGACAGGTTAATTCTTGGTATGTAACACTATGAATGTGCATTTGAGATCGGGGTTTGTTTGTTTTTTTTAATACAAGTTGTACCTAAAGAAGCATGCTGTACATTTCCCAATAAGGGTACAAACCCACTTGACGTATTTGCTGCGTGAATCAGTCTTAAAAATAAGCAGGCAAAACGCAGGTTGGCTTTATACGATTGTTCTGCGTTAAAATACGCAATTGCGTATTTTTGAAGCGTGAAGCTTGTTGTTAGCAAAGCATCAGTTGTTAACAACCTGTGCGAAAAACGCATGTAGCTTCATGCTTCAAAAATACGCAATTGCGTATTTTAACGCAGAACAATTGTATAAAGCCAACCTGCATTTTGCCTGCTTATTTTTAAGACTGATTCACGCAGCAAATACGTCAAGTGGGTTTGTACCCTAAAAGTGTATTTTATGTTTATTTATAATCATTCATTCAATTCAATTTTATGGAGTTGATGGTAACCCCTTAAAGCAACTCTGTACCTGCAATCTGCCCCCAAACCGCTTGTACCATATAGCTACCAGATAGCTACATTTAATCCGAGATCTGTCCTGGGGTCCGTTCGGCAGGTGTTGCAGTTATTGTCCTTTTAAACTTGCAGCACTGTGTCAAATTGGCCTAGAGTGTTTGTGTCCTAGGCCTGCGACTTCTCTGTCCCTCCTCTCCGCCCTCTTTATTAGGAATACCCCTGGTAGGATTTCTCCTAATCACCACTTGTCTGAACACTGCACACGTGCCTTAACAATCCAGCATATGTGCAGTGTTCAGACAAGTGATGAATAGGAGAAATCGTGCCTGGGGCATTCCTTATGGTTAAGAGGGCGAAGAGGACGAACAGAGAGTCTAGGCCACGGACGAACAGACACTCTAGGCCACAGCAATTTGACACAGGGCTGAAAGTTTAAAAGTAGTTTTTTAGGAAAATAACTGCATCACCTGCCAAATGGACCCCAGGACAAATCTTAAATTAAAAGTAGCTATCTGACGATACAAGAGGTTTTGCGAGGGCAGATTGTGGGTACAGAGTCGCTTTAAGCCCTGCACAAGGTTAAGGAGACTGTCAGGCCAAACAAATCTTGCAGGACTGCAGGCGGTGGTGTAGAAATAATAAAAAAAAGTTACACTCATCCATCCTGGTCCCCCACCATGCTAAAGCTGCTGATTCTCTACTGGTCTTCTCTATCTCCTGGGTCCTGTTATGTCACACCACCATGGGAACTGCCTGCTCAATATAAAATATAAGTTCTATTTTTTATTCATCTTTTTGCATGATCTTATCCATGTAGACTCGTAGGTATTGTGCCATGAAGCACCTGTTTCTATCTTTTTACTTAGCATTGACATGTATAAAACTTGCAATCTATAAGCTTATATTAGGGTATTATAGGGTATGCCAATTACATATAAGTGCTCAACAGGGCCAGACTATCCATCTGGCATTTCTGGTTAATGCCAGATGGGCTGGTGTGCTCTTTTCTGGAACTTCCCAGTCTTCCCCCATACCTCACAGCCTGGCACAGTCATTTGCTATAGCAGAGATTAGTGCAGTGAGTGCAATGCAAAGGAAAAAACATCAAACCCCCGCCCAGACCTACACCCATAGACTTCTCACTACACTTGATTTATTTTCGGGATTTTTTTTCCATTCTCAGGATCAGTGGGACCAGTGGCTGAACCCCCGCCAATCAGCTTGTTATTATTTAACCTTTGGAGTTGGTAATACCAGTTTAAAAAAAGTTTACAACAAAGTGGGTGTCCACATTATCACATTCAAGTAATTGAAGCTACTGGATTTTACATATGTTCCTCAAGTGACAACTAGAAGATGATCCAAACTGGATCCGTAGAGAAGACAAATTTGTTGGAAAATAAGCTAAATATATATTGAGCAAGCAACTAGACAATACTCAAGGAACCTTCCTCTTCGACTTCCTTGTATTTTACACTTAATGTTATGAATTTAGTCATCTCCCAGTGTCTGATTTCTGACCATGTGTGATGACAACCAAACCATGGTCTCAGATTTTTTACTTATTGGATTCAACACTCATCAGACCCTCAAGGTTCTACTCTTTTCTTTGTTCCTGGTCATATATGTTGTTATATTAGTTGGGAACGCCATGATTATTGTTTCTGTTTCACTTGTTCAGTCTCTGAATATTCCTATGTTCATCTTCCTGAAGCACTTGGCCTTGGCTGATGTATTGTTCACTACAAATATTATACCCAACCTGTTGTATGTCATCATGATGGAAGGTGCTAAGATATCTACCAAGGGTTGCTTTACCCAGTACTATTTCCACTGCATCTCAGTGTTTGCACAGTCTTTAGTACTTACTATGATGTGTTTTGACCGATATATAGCCATCTGCCACCCCTTGCGATATTCCTCTATTATGAATCATAGACTTTGTCATCATCTTATTTTTTGGTCTTGGGCCACAGGAATCCTTCTAATGCCAAGTGAAATCGTCTCCTTGTCTCAGCTGAAATTCTGCAATTCTAACATCATTGACCATTTTTTCTGTGACTTTGCACCCGTCTTAAAAATTGCTTCTTCGGATACTTCTATAGTCACATGGGAAGACTTTATCTTCACTCTACTGCTCATTGTTCTCCCATTTCTATTGGTCATTGCATCGTACACTTGTATTTTTATATCCATTTTGAAGATCTCTACAACGACTGGCCGCCAAAAGGCTTTCTCCACCTGTAGTTCTCACCTGGTCACATTATGTACCTACTATGGTACAATTATTACTATATACATATTTCCGGTGAAGGAGAATGCGCTTACTGAAAATAAACTGAAATCTCTTTTGTACGTTGTTCTCACCCCATTTATTAACCCCATTATATACAGTATGAGAAACCGGGAAATAAGAAAAGCATTCAAACAATTATTAAGTCATAGAAAATAGTTCAAGTACCATTACATAAAATGTATAGTGCAAAAAGAGTTTAAACGCACACATTTATAAACTGCAAAAAATAATAAAATATACAAAATTATATACAAAATATCCATATGCAACTCTACCAGAGCACCTTTCTTTGCTGCTTGGGAAAGAGATCTCAATGTCACTTTCTCAGCAGATGATATTTTCAAGATTTGCACTTTTTCCCATGGCCTGTCTCTGGACTCCCATTCGAAAGAGAAGAGCTATAAAATACTGTCTAGATGGTATAGGTGTCCCACACTATTGCACCGTATCTACCCGGAGGTGTCAGATAGGTGCTGGCGATGTAACACAGAGGAAGGCTCTATCCTACACATTTGGTGGAGTTGTGACAATCTGAGACCGTCTTGGGAGGGGGTCCTGAAGGTCTATGAGGCTTATTCGGGTAAAGCACCGACGAACACACCACAGGTCACTGTGCTATCGTTGCTACTTGGTACACTGGCAGGCCAGAAGAGAAGCGTGTTGAGACACTTTCTTGCAGCAGCCCGCACGGTAATCCCGCGGCACTGGATGGCTACCCATACCCCTTCGCTATCTGAGTGGAACAGTGAGCTCAAAAATATCCAGAGGACCGAGAAACTGGTGGCTGAGACGCAGGACCGCTCAGATAAATATTCGCAGGTATGGAACTCTTGGATTCTGTTCGTAGGTTCACCCAATTTTGCAAATCTGATCCGTTGATCTTACTCTCTCACTCATATTTGGGACAAGTGGGTGATGATTCTGCATATTGCGAGCGACCCCTCTCTCCCCTCCTCCCTCCCTATCCTTCCTCCACCCCCCCCTCCTTATTCGCCCCTTTTCTTGGTCTTGTCGGTCTACATCCTGAACCACTTCCTTGTGAGGCTTGTCTTATCGTGGATGTGTTCTTTGTTGTGTCTGCCCTGCCCCCCTTGTGTGGGGTGTGGGCTTTGGTTCACTAGAGGCTGCCAAGTTCCCATGATATATCTTAGGCATCTCATTTTTCCCGCCACTTTGCCTGGGCTCTGGCAGGATGTAGGCTCTTTTCTCTCTTTGAGTTGTTCAGCTTGAGCACTCCAGCTACATCAGGTTGAATATTGTCTGCATGTCGCCTTGTTTGTTCAAGATACTTTGCACTACTGTAATGATCACTTGTTTTCTTAGTATATACTGTCTATGTAATGTAAATTGTGTTTGTGTCTCAAAAACTTTTGAAAAACTCAAATAAACTAAGAGTTATCATAAAATATAGATGTTGTATTATTGTATATTGGTACACTGGATGGTTCTAAATCTTAAAAGAGAAGTCTGCCAGATTATGAAACCCAACAGGGGCAAGGTAGAAATTGATTACAAGTACTAACTTACCTCTCCCCATGCCTGAGGTGAGCGGCAGAATCGGCAGCAGGACCCAAGCCGGGCTCTGAGATCTCCAGAGGTGACACAATCCGATTGATGAATTGGCCACTCTGCCAGTCAGTGACTGGGGAAGGACGCTGCTCCAGTCACTGATTGGCTGTGCGGCCAGTCCATCAGCCAGGACAGGCCTTTTTCCCCGGTGGGTATCCTGAGGCCGGTCCCACCGCTCACCGTGGGCACAGGGAGAGGTGAGTTAGTACTTTTAATTAATTTTCCCTTTGCCCCTGCCGGCTGGTAGCCAATCTGATTTCTAACATATTTGTGAATCAATTCATTACCCGGGCTCCCTCACTGCCTATCTATTGAAGTTGCTACACTCATCATGGGTGTTTGACAGCCCAATCTACCCATCTGCTTCTCGGTTTCTTTCTTTAAACTCCTCCCTTGGCTTCTCACAACTCACTAATTCCCCTAAACACAAGCATGGGACCTCATTCACTGGACATGGTCTTCTTCCGACCCAGCTGTACCGGCAACTCCATAGGAATGAATAGAGCCGCAGGTCACATGCCGTACCCACAGCTGTATTTATAGCAAAGGATCTGGGAGCCTATACAGAGATCAGCGGGGGGATAGGGAGGTCAACCCCCCCGCAATCTCTCACTTGTCACCTATCCTGTGGAAGACAAGTTAGTTTTGCCTGGACAACGTCTTTAAGCTCTTCCTCCCCAGCCTTTACACAGATGTTTCACCTTGTGCCTTGATTACCCATCAGCTCCTCCCTCATTGCTGTATACCATCTTGGTAGACATGGTATCTACAGTCTTCTAAAACTAGGCAGTCATTTCCTAACCCCTTCTCACCTATGAAGGAGTGAGAAGGGGTTAGGAAATATAAAATCCGGCAGCCGGCAGGGAAAATGCCTTCCGGTGGGGGTCCCGAGGCCGGTCCCGTCGCTTACCATGGGTACAGGGAGAGGTAAGTTAGTATTTGTGGCCTGCTGACGGCTTTTATAATCCGCCGGACTTCTCCTTTATAAGTCAGCAGCATTCCCCTATGCTTTCTGCACTTTTTATTTGCACACAGAGTGGCTGGTGGGCGGCTCATCCACCTTTATGTACTTGACCCTATACATATATGATGGCTGGAGCATTATACACATAAAGCACTTTCTTTCTTTTGAATTCACTCCACTCCTCATATCCTCATAGATTGTAAGTGTTTGCTCGCAGGGTCCGCACTCCTCTTGTTTCAGTGATTAGTGTGTAATTCTGTAATTTCTGATTGTCTACATATACATGTAGATACATGGGATACATGTATCCCAGGTTTTTTATATGTCTCTTTTAACTTGATAAAGGGGTCCCTGCACCCCAAAACGCGTTGTTTGTTTGTTTTGAGACATTAAATGAACCTCAGTTAAAGTACGAGTATCCGCTTCTAATTTCACTGCCGGACAGCGCCAAGAGGGGGTCAACCTCCTTCTTTCACCTTGCTACGGTGATTGGACACCTCCATACCGTTCATCCCTGTTGGAACCCAGTGGCTCTGGATCCCTCCAACAACCCCTGCCCCCGGCAGCTCTGGCTCTCCATTCTTCACTGATAGCGCATATAGATGTTGTGCTCTTAGTACAACATCCCAAGATGAGTGTATATGGTTAGCTACTATTTCACCTCTGTCTCCCAGTTTACACCCTATGGCGCCCTGCAAATTTCTTTTCAGCCATTTATGATTTAAATGACAGTTACACTTTAAGTACTGCGTACGTTGTTGGCACTGTAAAAAAATATTTGTTCTTCTTTTTCGTCTTCTAAAAATGTAATAAAGTATATAAAAATAAAAAATAAAAAATCCTGCTCCAAATAAATAATGAGTTTTTGAAGGAAACCATTCCCCTAAAAAATGCCCAAAGGGGGACCATCAGTTTTTTACCACTGATACTGTTGGACTGATTATTGCACAATCACGGTATATTTATCTATTACACTGTACATAAAAAGACACATCTTTGCATGAAGTTTTCATCTACCACATTCCTTTATTACTTTGTTGCATACCAACCCAAGAACGAAAGCAATAGACCTTGTGACTCTGCTGGCTGACGCTGGTAAGAGTCTGTCATTATCCACTATGAATCAAGTACTGTATCCACATGGGCTGAAAGGCCAGGAAGAAGAAACAGAAAAAAGCCAGATTATTAGAGAAATGCACAAAAGAACAAAGACCTTAGTTCCTAGAGATATGTCCTGTGGTGTGATGAAAGTACAATTGAACTGTGTAGGGTTCCAGTACAGGAGTGCCACTAACTTTATATTCCACCTGTCGAAAGCTATCACACAAAGGTTGTCACACTCTGGGATGATGGGTGCTATTATGCACTTTCACCACTTGGTGTCTCACTTTCCCCTACTCTAATTTCACAGCTGAAGGTCTAGAAGGGTTAACTATATTCTTGTGTTGCTTTCTGTTGTCCAATCAGTGACTTGGGTGCCTTACACTTCTCTACCTATCAGACACTTACACTCCTTCTTTCTAGCACTTTCCCCAGATCACAGATTCTCCAGAGAGACTTCCTATTAAAAAGTATTTAATGCTCAGCCCAGAGGTGGGGTGACTGTCACCTGGGAAAACCTTGGCTATGCCTGGGGTAACCATCTAATACCTAGTCAGGACAATCCCAGACAAAAGGATTAGTCTGCAGTGAAGTAGGGGGCCAGTAAGCCAACTAACTCCATTGATAAACGATTGACCTACTCGGGGAACCTTGAGGGGATAGCTACACCCAGTTATTCAACCCTGGGATTCTATTAATGCTGGGCTCTAATAAAAGAACCCACCACTAATATCTGCTGCATTTTCTTTTATTTCTGGTTGAGTATTTCTTATTACACTGAGATGATTTCCCAGTGTACAGTCTACTCATGGTGTATACATCAGCACTAGTGTAATCACATTACAGCATATATATGTGTGTATGTCAGTGGCGTATCTGTACATACGTTAATGGTGCCTCTGTGTGTGTATATGTGCAGCATTGTCTGTGTTTGGCGGGGGGCGGGGGGGGGGGGGAGCGTACAGGATTTATGGGGCCCCGTACAGTTTTTTGCTATGGGGCCCCATGAATCCTAGCTACGCCCCTGCCCCTTAGCATTAGTCTACTCAAGTAATACCTACTACACTACAAGCACACAAGCCAAGTCTTGTGTTATCCATCAAGGAAAAGGTCATTTCCTATTTTTGTGATTATCTTTTGCACATTTCACTCTTTAAACTGTTTTGCATTGAAGATCACATCAGTAAAGTATTCTCTTGTTTAAGTGCTGGACTCTTTGCTTCACGCCTGCACCGACAGTTCTACCTTTTCAGAGCCTAGTGTTAGTATACGCAGGGGTGGGCATACCACTCCTGGCCACTGTTACAAGTGCATAATTAGTACACCCCAACACCTAGCCCACTGCTAATGACAGCTAGTAACCCCAGGTTACTGCATTTGGCCATAATGACCATGGTTACATTTGGAGAAGCTTGCAAACTTAAGAACACCATCACAACTGTGAAACACAGGGGTGGCAGCATCTTGTTATGGTATGCCCCCACAGCCGGTCACTTGCTAGATTGAAGTGTGACACCACTACTGGGATGGATGGCCTAGATACAGTCGGAGTTTGTCTTGTGACGCCAGTGCCGGTGGGCACACAGGTGTAATGTTACTCCTGTTTTAAGGAGTAAGGCCGGTTGTACTTTTTCCCCCTGTGGTCGGTGTCCTGTCGGGTTGCTGCCGGGTCCCTTGGGATAGTGTAGTCACAGGTGGCCAGAGCAGTGTAATGACCCTCCCGAGTAATGGTAGGACCCGCCACCCACAGAAAAGGGAAATGTCCCAAGGTTGCGGTGTAAATACTGTGCAGGTGGTAGTGAATAATCACAAACTCAGTTGATAACGTTGACTTGGTTTACTACTTGTTAATGTGCAGCAGGGAATACAACAGATCTTGAGGTGGACCTGGCAGGGGGCCAGGGCAGATCCACTGTGAAGAGCTATCTGAGCTGCATCCTTTCTCCACAGAATCTCAACTAAGACTCCTCCTTCACCCAAGGGACTAACTTCCTAACCAGCATGTGAGATGTGCTGTGGTTGGGTGGAAAAAGTGCAATAGAAGAACAGATAGGATACAATACAGCGACATCTGGTGGTCATCTTTAGTAACACTTCAGCTGCAATAAGGCCACCAAAAGTAGACTTTTATGAAGGGTTTGGATAATAGTAAAATCCCTAGTGGGACACCTCAATGTTCTGATTTTTTTTTTTGTTGCAGGTGGGACTGGTGCACTTCACAAAATAGATGGCATCATAAGAAAAGAACATGAGGTGGCAATACTGAAGCAACATCTCAAGCAACATCAGCCAGGTTAAAGCTTGGGCGCAAATGGGTCTTCCAAATGGACAATGACCCGAAGTAACAGGTTACAAAGTGGCTTAAGGATAACAAAGTCAATGTACTGGAGTGGCCATCACAAATCTCTGATCTCAATCCCAGTGCGTAGCTCCCAGGGTCAGAGCGTTGTTTTGCTTGCGGTCACAAGAGGCCGACTCCATCTGCCCCCGGCTGATGTGCGACTGCCGGGGATGTCCCATCATATCCCCCGGCAGAGCGCATCAGAGAGCCCCTGTGCACCTGGGGCCCTGACTTCTGGGACAGGGAGCACTTATTAGAGATGCTCCCTTTGCCGGAAGTCCCAGCCCCAGCGCACAGGGAGCTCTCTGATGCGCGCGCTGCCGGGGGATAGAATTGGACATCCTCGGCAGCCCCACATCAGCCGGGGGCAAACGGAGCCGGCAGGACAAACGAGGTTCGGCAAGGGAGTGGGTTGTCAGATGAGTTGTATGGGGTTCTTTTATTTTTTTATCTGCTTGCACGGAGGGAAGAGGGTGCCATCTATAAGTGAGGGAATAGGGGGCCATCTATAAGGGGGGGAGAGAGGCCATCTATAAGGGGGGAGGGGCCATCTATAAGGGGGGGAGGGGGCCATCTATAAGGGGGAGAGGGGGGCCATCTATAAGGGGGGAGAGGGGGCCATCTATAAGGAGGGAGAGGAGGGGGCCATCTATAAGGAGTGGCTTCTATAGGGGGGAGTGGGGGCCATCTATAAGGGGGGGAGAGGGGGGCATCTATAAGGGGGGAGAGGGGGGGCATGTATAAGGGGGAGAGGGGGGCCATCTATAAGGGAGGGAGGGGCCATCTATAAGGGGGGAGGGGCTATCTATAAGGGAGGCACATCTATAAGGGGCGAGAGGGGGCCATCTAGAAAGGGGGGCATCCATAAGGGGGGAGAGGGGGCACTCTATAAGGGGCAGCCATCTATAAGGGGGGGAAGAGGGGGCCATCTATAAGGGGGGGCACATAGGGGGAGACGGGGCCATCTATAAGGGGGGGCAACATAGGGGGAGAGGGGGCCATCTATAAGGGAGGCGCAGCATAGGGGGCCTTCTATAAAAGGGACAACTAAGGCGGGGGAATCTATAAGAGGGAATACACAGAGGGGGCATCAATAGGAAGGCTACACAGAGGGGGTGGCATATATTATTAGGGGGTCACATAGTGTCAGAGCTACCCACTTAATGAGGGTGTAAAGGGGCCAATACAGATGTGCAGTGTGTAGAGAGATGAGGATGGTGACAGAGTGAGGAGCCTAATATGTTTGTCTGGCAGTTTCTGTGGATTTGTGGCTCGGAGAAGTTCTAATGGCCCAGGGCAGATGGAGAAGATGAAAAGGGAAGAACTCTGATCAGAGAAGACGTCCCCTATCATATAACTGCACTGTAATGTATATGGTGTACAGAGCCTGTGTAGAGCTGGGTCTACCTCTATATGACTGGATGAGGTGATAGTGATCTGTGTACAGTGCATCTTATTCATTAGCAGCGGTGGGGTTAGTCAGTATGTGGTGGTGTTAGTCAGTATGTGGTGGTGTTAGTCATTATGTGGTGGTATTAGTCAGTAGCAGCGGTGGTGTTAGTCAGTATGTGGTGGGATAAGTCAGTATGTGGTGGAATTATTTGTTACTGTGTTTTATTGGTCTTAGTATACAGGATTTGGTCAGTAACAGTATGGCGGTAATATGTATGGTGATAATATTTCCTTCCTATATATTGGTGTTATTGGTAATATCTGTCTTGGTGTGTGTGTGTATATATATATATATATATATATATATATATATATACCAATAGCATCACTTGGTCGGAAAAGGAGAAGGGGGGGCAAGTTAACCTCTCGCACCAGGGCCCAGGAGACATTAGCTACGCACCTGCTGAATCCTATTGAAAATTTATGGGCAAAGCTGAAAAGGAAGGTGAGAGCAAGGCGGCCTACAAACATGGCTCAGTTACACCAGTTCTGTCAGGAGGAATGAGGCCAAATTCCTACTAACTATTGTGAGAAGTGTGTGGAAGAATATCCAAACATTTGACTCAAGTCATACAGTTTAAAGGCAATGGTACCAAACACTAATGAAGTTTATGTAAACTTTTGATTTTTCAGAACGTAATAAAAAAATGCCTTAAAAGAATTCCCCTTTTCTCATTATTCTGGCATTTGGCTAATATAAATAATTTTGGTAATCCTAATTGACCTAAAATGGGAAATAGATATACTGCATAGATCGATGAGATCAGTGTTCTATTTCTTTTAGCTGCTGCAGCCGAAAGCAATAGAATGCCAAGCCAGGATCAGCAACATTACGGCACAGACCCCGGCCGGGACCAGATGCGGGGATCGTTCCACCGCGATCATGTCGCGGGGGGGTTGATCCCCCCCACTAGACCACCGGGGACCGGAAAATCAGCTTTAGATGCAGCTGTCTACTTTGACAGCTGCATTTAAAAAGCTGATTAGCAGGCACGGCGATCAGACCGTACCCGCTAATAGCCGCGGTCCGGGGCTGCAGATAGCACCCGGGATCGTGGCGGTTCAGAGCAGGATCGCCGCGCGGCCCCCCTCTGAACACCCTTAATGACCCCAGGGCGTACATTTACACCCTGTGTCGTTATGGGGTTAAAGAGGTAGTGCGGCGCCCCCAGACAGCTTATTTACACACACACAAGTTATATAACTTTGTAATGTGTGTTAATTAAGCAGCAAAAGTAAAACGCTGCACTACCCCTTTAAGCATTGGCCTGACTAGCTACAAACTGGTCAATGAGCCCATACTGACTCAATGCAAGAAAGTAGCCTGGTCTGATGGATCATGTATTTTTTTTAGATTATATGGATGGGCAAACACAGCTACTGCATGTCACAAGGGCATCAGGATGTACTAAAGGAAGATGGCAAGGCTGGATGTAGTGTGATGCTCTGGACAATTGTCTTCTGGGAAACCTTGGGTTTATCATTCATGTAGATGTTACTTCGATGCCTACCACATAATTAAACATTGTACAAGCCAAGTCCACCATTTGATGACAACAGGATCTCCTTCATCTATTTTATGGAATCTTTAACAGCGGAGGAACATGGCCGCAGTAAGAAGGTGGAGCGTGCTTGGCTCCTGTGGACCACATTCAAGGCTGACTTGCCCGCTGGTTTGCTTAGATAGCTGTGGGCCCGGGCTGTCATTTATAGTTAGCTACTACAAGGCACAGCGACTGGCACTACGGGTGAACGAGTAAATAGTAAATGCGGTCCTGGAGGTAATTTGGATGGCAGGAAAGATTGTGAACTAGGGGTGCACCTCACTCTTAGAAACCAATTACATATGCAAATAGTTCACAAGCGAAGATATGAGGAGGGCACTCACCGTTTAGGTTCACGTAAACTTTATTTTCTTTCCATCAGAACAGATAAAAGTCCAATATTCGGACAGCTTCCCACACCAACACCCTCTAGCTGATTGCTACAGCTGTTTCGTGCTACAGGGTGCCTGTAGAAGTGCGGAAGCACGAAACAGCTGTAGCAATCAGCTAGAGGGTGTTGGTGTGGGAAGCTGTCCGATGTAACCATATACGAATATTGGACTTTTATCTGTTCTGATGGAAAGAAAATAAAGTTTACGTGAACCAAAACGGTGAGTGCCCTCCTCATATCTTCGCTTCTGAACTGTCATTTAAAGTATCTTCCTGTTAACAGGATATGTGTAGCCCCATGAACATAACTCAGATTTAAAAAAAAAAAAAAAGAATAGTTTGAAGGATATGACAATGAGTTCATAGTGCTAACTCAGTCTCCAAATTTCCTGGATCATAACCAGATTGAACATTTGTGGGAAAACCAAGTATGGCCCATGGAAACCTCATCCTTGTGACTTGCAAGACTTAAGGTTTCTATACACCTTATACTAACATCAGAGGAACCTGCCATAACAGAGAAGGGTCTGCCATGATGGATTTCTAATGCTTGCCGTACTTTTATTTGAGGGACAAGCCAGTGCCACAGATTATACCTTCTCATGAGGAACACATGAACATTTAGCGCTAAACGTTCATGTGTCGGGGAGGCCAGGAGAGATAATTGTCGGCCTAAGCTTTGTTCAGCTGACAGTAATTGAAAATGTATAGACACCTTGTAGGATCTTCTGATAAAGTCTTGGTACCAGATACTATCGCTCCTCTATAAGCCTTCTCTGGGGTTTTGTGAAGTCCATGCTTCAAGGGGTTGGAGAACTTTTAGTCAGGGGAAACCTACACAATATTATGATTAATGTTATGGCTGACTGGTGTATGTGAATGTATAACTACTAAGGATTTAATATAGGTTAGACTGATACAAACATTATCATTTTCTGTCATCTATAATTATTTGTATTGACAAAACAGAAAACGGTTCATTGTCCCAAGTCGACATAATTCGACGCTAAGTCCCAGAGATCCAGCAATGTGTAAAAGTAATGCATTGTTAATTAGGAAAGGATGTTATTGCTTTGTTTTCTATCTTCTAATTACGCTCCGGGGATTTGTATGGCCTTAAGAGGGCAATGAGTGGCGCAATGGATGAGGATCTAAATTTCTGGGGTCTTATAAAAGGACGATTCATCCTTACTGTAAAAATTACAGCAATGAACATCAAATAACTTGCAGCTGAAAGCAACCGGAACAACTCACTCAACCATCATACTATCCCTCCATATCACATCAAGGCCAAAAAACTCTTAAGTACCGGGACCTATATATAGTAAGTACCTTTATAATGTTACAGCATTTACAAGTAACTGACATATCTGAGGCTGTAATCCACATTTCTAATATCTACGTTACAATCAGAATATATATTTTTTTATGTATTTTGTTGTTTTAGATGTGGTGTGAAGGGTAATTTTGCTAAATAGAGGACCAGACATGATAATATAAAATAAAATAAAAAAATAAAAAAAAATACACAAATAACAAATTAGAATGAGAGGAAAAAAATGTAAATGTATAAAGTTTTTGTACAATAAACATAAAATTAAAAAAATGAAAAATAAAATAAAAAATATATATAAATAATAAAATAAACCTAATATTACATTGTAACGTAAGGTTTGTAAAATACATTGCAAAAATTACATGTACATTTAAAAACATCTAAAATATTATTATTATTATTATTATTATTTCATACATGTATCTATATATTCAAAATTCTACCTATAATCTTAATAAAAAATTAAATAAAATAAAAAATTCCATATTCTTCTAATATATCATGATACATAGAATAAAATCACAGTAAATAAAATAGAATAGCATCTAAAGGTTGCATATAAATACATTTTGTAGAATGTTACATAGGCTCTTGTATTCTTATCATCCATTACACAGTGATGTTCTTTACCTTGATCTAATTTTTCTTGGTGGAGGTTTAGTCCAGACAAGATAAAAAAAGCCTAAAAGGACAGCTAGTTATCCGATAAAAATAAGCGCTCCCCAATGGCCAAGTCTAGATCCATGTGTAATATAATATTACACCGCTTATTGAATTAGACTGATAGCGATAACACTATGGTTAGCGGCCAAGTAAGATGATAGGATTAACAGCGACTACAATTTCCTCTCTTTGGGAAAGGATGAAACATTACACCGTAAACATAATATCAGAGCGATTATATTTATGTAATGCGTCCACGCTGATTAATAAACCAGGACGGGGAGACGTTGTAATGACGGTATTAAACAAAATTCAATACATGTTACTTAATGAAATCCTGAGTGCCCAGGGAAACTTAATTTATGGCTGGATAAGGACACTAAACGCAAGCAGGTTGGCCAAAGCAAAAATTATTTTTTACAGGAAAGATTTTTTTAAAGTCAACCGAGGAAGCCCCCAGATGTGCGTCATCAGACCTCGGCAGCCAATTGCTGGTGACTTCAGTGACGTGTTGTCCCTTCTGTCGCCACCGAAGCAGCTAGCGATTTTCTGCTATGGTCACATGATGTGACGAGGCCCAGTAGGAGCCTATTATTCCAAGGTTAGTAAACTCCTGTAATACCCCTCCTATATTTATTAGAGGATAAGACCACAATAAACTGAACATTATAGGGGGTGTTCCTGGCTCTAAGGTTATTCCCTATCCAGAGAATAATAGATGGGGGTCTCACTACTGGAGTCCCCACTAATCAGGAAAATGGAGGACACTTTTCCAGCGGTTTGACCTCTGCCAAACAGCGTGTTATCCTCTATCCTGTAGATGGGGATAACTTTTGTAGTTGGGAGTACCCCTTTAAGTTAAATATACACTATGATTCCTCACGTATATGCTTCACGATAGTTAGGTCACCGGCTTCAAGACATTATAAATGGCTTCTTCATTCTTAGTAAATTTTTTACAATCTTGACTGTATTCCCTTCAGGTTTACAGTGGTCATGAAGGACTATGGGCAACATTGCACTTTTTTCTGTGAATATATGGTTTTTGCCATAGTTTTTTTTTGACTATTTATTAACCAGTATTCGACGGGCGAATATTTTTAGATGCAATTTTTAAAAATCTGCCTGTTTTGAGTATTTGCCCAAAAATGTGCATAATCCGGGATTTGCAGCCAATTGATTATATGCACAATTTAAAAAAATATTTTCTCCAAGAAATTTCTCGACACTACTACCACTGAGGAGCCGGACCACGTGAACTGGCGCTAGCAATCCTCTACTTGGTGGTGCTCTATCACCCAGATTGGTTTATTTGTAGCAATAGAATAAAAACATCTTAGGAAAGATGAGGCACTCACCACTTTGTAACCTTCATTAAGCAATCTATTTATTCGCTTCATCACAGGTATCACAAGATGTGGGCCCATTTAGGCCCCATTTACACGTCCGTGTCAGTTTTTACTGTCAGGAAATCCTGATCAGGAGACCTCAAATGTCATCAGGAAAGTATCAGGATTTCCTGACAGTAATCCGTTTTTACCATCAGGAAACCATCAGGAAAAACCTTCAGGATTTCCTGATGAGATAATATGGTCTAGTATGCCAACATAAATCACAGGTACCCACACAGCCCCTAGTGTACCTGGATGGCCACAGGCTGCAGAACTACAACTCCCATCATGGCCTGTCAGCAAGGCATAATGGGAGTTGTACTTCTGTAACCTGGATGGCCGCAGGCTGCAGAAGTACAACTCCCATCATGGCCTGCCAGCAGAGCCATGATTGGAGTTGTACTTCTGCACAACCTGGATGGCCACAGGCTGCAGAACTACAACTCCCATAATGGCCTGCCAGCAGAGCCATGATGAAAGTTGTACTTCTGCAACCTGGATGGCCACAGGCTGCAGAAGTACAACTCCTATCATGACCTGTCAGCAAGATATGGTGGGAGTTGTAGTTCTGCAACCTGGATGGCGACAGGCTGCAGAACTACAACTCCCATCATGGCCTGCCAGCAGAGCATGGTGGGAGTAGTAGTCCTAAGGGGTAATCTCATCTGTCCTGGATCCTGCTTTGTCAGGGCCGCGAGGTTGGGGTCCGGGTCTGGGTCAGAGTGCGGTGCTGAGGTCCGGGTGGCGGCGGCGGTCGGAGGTGCGGAGCATCCGGCGGGCGGCCTGGTGGGGGGGGGTTAGAGGGTCAGATGACAGAGAGCCGGAGGTCCGGTGGTGAGTGGCGGCGGCGGCGGGAAGATCAGTCCTGGGGGGGGCAGTCCTGTGCTGAGGTCCGGGTTGGGGGCTGGCTCTCTACCAATCCGGAATCACGGGCACTTTCCTGATATACATCAGGAAAATGCCCGTGATTCCGGTGCTCCCATAGACTTCTATGGGGGCGTCCGTGCCGGATTTCCGGACGAAAATAGGACAGGATCTAAAAAATCCGGAAGGGTGTCCGTGTCTAATGTTAGCCTATGAGTCCGGAAATCCATCCGGATTTCCTGATAGAAAATCCGGACAGATTTTCCGGACGTGTGAAGGGGGCCTAACTCATCCACTACTTGTGAAAAAAGTGAAAAAATTGATTGCTTAGTGAAGTTTACAAAATGGTGAGTGCCTCATCCTTACAAAGACTTTTTTATATTATTGCTACAAATTTTAAAAAATTGCATGTTTTTTTTATTTTTGTGCGATAATTTTTTTTCACAAATTCATGGATATTTGGTAAATGATATTCTATTTGCTGGAGAAAAACCAATGTCCCCCTATGTCCCCACTATTAGATTTTAGAGCGAAATGATGGCTGTAAAAGAAGGCCTTAAATAATAATCGTAAGCATTATTTACGGATGTCATTATCAAAAGATGGATGTTATTTACTCTAATTTTTATATTGTGGGAACATAGCCTAATAATGTAAATTTGGCAAATTATGTTCCATTATGTCTAGTGATGATAAGAATCTGCCTCTGTATGCTATTTCTTATTGGTTGCTTGTACAATAGTGCGGTCACCCAGCTGCCTGTGTAAAAAAGGATCGAGGTGCTGGAGACTGAGCTACTGAGCATGTGTGACCACCAGCACTGGCCATATTAGGTGGAAGGTCAGAGAGGCCTATAACCCCCCCTACCCCATGAAGTGATTATGTTTGTCATTGCAGTTGAAGGTCTTCTGAAGACCTTTAGGTTTGCCTCGAGGTAGCCTTGAATACAGTCAGAATTGGTCACCTTCTTCCACTATACCTCATCCCCGAAACATCATCTGATGCTGCTCTGTTACCTAGATGACAGTGCTTGGAGTTGATGGTTAGTGTAACCCTTATGATGAAGATGCCGGCTAGTGTAACCCCTAAGCTGGAGATGCTGACTAGTGTGACCCCTAAGATGGAGGTGCCAGCTAGTGTAACCCCTAAGCTGGAGATGCTAACTAGTGTAACCCCCTAAGATGGAGATGCTGACTAGTGTAACCCCTAAGCTGGAGATGCTAACTAGTGTAACCCCCTAAGATGGAGATGCTGACTAGTGTAACCCCTAAGATGAATATGCTAGCTAGTGTAAACCCTAAGCTGGAGATGCTGACTTGTGTAACCCCTAAGATGGAGGTGCCAGCTAGTGTAACCCCTAAGCTGGAGATGCTAACTAGTGTAACCCCCTAAGATGGAGGTGCCAGCTAGTGTATCCCCTAAGCTGGAGATGCTAACTAGTGTAACCCCCTAAGATGGAGATGCTGACTAGTGTAACCCCTAAGATGAATATGCTAGCTAGTGTAAGCCCTAAGCTGGAGATGCTGACTTGTGTAACCCCTAAGATGGAGATGCCAGCTAGTGTAACCACTAAGCTTGAGATGGCGGCTAGTGTGAGCCCGAAGCTGGAGATGCTGACTAGTGTAACCACTAAGCTGGAGATGCTGGCTAGTGTAAACCCTAAGCTGGAGATGCTGGCTAGTGTAAACCCTAAGCTGGAGATGCTGGCTAGTGTAAACCCTAAGTGGAGATGAGGGTTAGAGTAACCCCTAAGCTTGAGGTGCAAGCTAGTGTAAACCCTTAGCTGAAGATGATGGTTACTGTAAACCCTAAGCTTGAGATGGTGGCTTGTTTAACCTCTTAGGTAGAGATGCAGGTTAGTGTAACCCCTAAGCTGGAGATGTCGGTTAGTGTAACCCCTAAACTGGATGTGCTGGTTAGTGTAACCCCTAAGCTGGAGATGTCGGTTAGTGTAACCCCTAAACTGGATGTGCTGGTTAGTGTAACCCCTAAGCTGGAGATGCCAGTTAGCTACTATAAAAACAGTAGACCTACCGACTCATGGGAAAGCACAGAGCAGATGTGGAACTGCTCTTGGGATAAGGGTCAAAACGATCTGTGTCTGGATCTGAGGTTTGTTGACTGAAATGTTAACCCTATTTTTTTATATATAAATATAACTTATTTCATGACTTGTATGTATCCGTGCTTGATGCTTTCAACAATGAAGACAAATTGTGTTACAGGTCTAGAGAATCTTTAAACTTCCCGAACAATGTGTGGACAGAATGAGACCACCGTGACCCAGTTTCTGCTTCTTGGATTCCAGGACTTTAACCTTCTCAAAGGCCTCGTTTTTAGTCTTGTATGTATAGTATATGTGATCATATTGATTGGAAATCTCCTGGTTGTTATCCTTGTGTCAACCAAACGCAATCTGCAGGTTCCCATGTTCTACTTTTTAAAGCACTTGGCACTTGTGGACCTTATGTTCACAACCAACATTGTACCCAATATGTTATATATTATACTCATGGAAGGTGGAAAGATAACCACGACTGGATGCTTTATACAGTACTACATTCACTGCATTGCCATATACACCCAATCAGTCATTCTCTCTGTTATGTCCTTAGATAGATACATGGCTATCTGTCAACCTCTTCATTATTCTTCCATCATGAACCCTAAGGTTTGCTTTCATCTGGCTTTCTGGTCTTGGGCGGCTGGTTTCTTTATCATCCCAAGTGAATTTCTTTTGATATTCCAGTTACAATTCTGTGGTTCCAACGTCCTTGACCACTTCTTTTGTGACTTTGCCCATTTTCTTAGCCTTACCTCATCCAACACAGAAATAATACGATGGCAAGACTTTATGATTTCAGTTTTTCTCATATTCCTCCCGTTCTTGTTTGTCATTGTGTCCTATATATGCATTTTTATAACCATCATCCAGATCTCTACGATGGCTGGAAGAAAGAAGGCTTTCTCTACGTGTAGCTCCCACCTGGCTACTGTCAGTACCCACTATGGGGCTTTGGTCACTATATATATTTTTACTGCGCGGGGTAACTCTCTTCATGAAAATAAATATAGGTCTCTGTTATACACCGTCCTAACACCATTCATTAATCCTATTCTATACAGCATGAGAAATCAAGAATTCAGAAAAGTGTTAAAAAAATTTACTCAATTGAAAGGGTGAAAATTACGCATTTGTTAAATGTTTATTCTGAGAAATGTTTAATAAATGGAAATCCGTTACAAATGTCTGTGTCTCGTATTGTCTCTGTTAAATAGTAAGTGACAAATACTAAAGTCCTCAAAGAGAATTTGTGGCTGATAGTAAATCCTATGACATTACTGTAATAAAGGCAGGATACCTATAGTTCATAGTGGATCTGGCCATGAGTGGATATAGCCATAGTGGATCTGGCCATGAGTGGATATAGCCATAGTGGATCTGGCCATGAGTGGATGTAGCCATAGTGGATCTGGCCATGGGTGGATGTAGCCATAGTGGATCTGGCCATGGGTGGATGTAGCCATAGTGGATCTGGCCATGGGTGGATATAGCCATAGTGGATCTAGCCATGAGTGTTTTAAGTAAAATAACCTCTCAATGTCTTTTGATCAACATCATTTATGTTCTGGAATGACTACAGCACCTTCCTATCATCTGGATGTCATTGCCACATAGTGTGGAGTGTGGAGTGTGGTTGGTAATCGTGCCACTCCAGATCCCAGAATCCAGATCCAAATCATTTGGGCAAACCAGAATATTTTTTATTATTTATCATTCGGAAAGGTGCTCTAGGCCATGACTATACTCAATAGAGGATATAGGTAATGCACGCTCTAGGCCCTGACTATACCCAATAGAGGATATAGGCAATGCACGCTCTAGGCCCTATTTATACCCATTAGAGGATATAGGCAACGCATGCTCTAGGCCCTGACTATACCCAATAGAGGATATAGGCAATGCATGCTCTAGGCCCTGACTACACCCAATAGAGGCAATGCAGGCACTAGGCCTGAGAACCCTAGTAGAAGCTAACCATTCATAGTTCTGGTTTTTCTTCTATGATCTTATATAAAGTTTACTATGTAGTTTTTTCAGGTAAAGGGTAGAAAACCATCTCAAATTATGTTCTTTCTCTTGCGGTAGGGATCGGGTCTCCACCAAGGGATTTCTCTGTCTCACTGGAGATGACCCAGCCTACAAATGCAATCAGTCTAGACATAGCGCATAGCGCCAGTCCAGGCAAAAAAATATATAATAAACAACTTACCTCTCCTGCTCCCCCCACAGCCACAGTTCCGTTGCCCTGACTTCCTCCCTCTGCTGGCCTCCTCTATCTCCGGGTTCCGGTGATGTCATGTCCAGAAAAGAACTGTCAGCCTTCAGTCACTGATTGCTAATGTGGCCTTTCATTTACAACACAGGTGTCAAACTCAGGCCCACCAGGTATTACAAAACTACAATTCCCTTAATGCCTAAACAGCCAAACGCTAAAGCTTACAGGAACTCTCAACCCACCTGGTCCTTTTGCCACTTTTTTATTCTCTTATAGGGGTCCTCTGTGGCAATAAGGTTGGTAATTGCTGCATTACAGTAAGAGATATCAATGACATATGAACAGAACAAAGTAATGGCATCTGAGGTCAGGAGAAAAAAATAGTCCTGACGATTATACAGTACAGTTAGTATCCTTCATTCGGAAAATGTCCACATGTATGGGCCGTATTAGACGTACAATTCAAAAGCGCAGGGAGAGGGAGAATAAAAGAAAAATAACATTCATGCCGCCGCTTCTGTTCCCTGCAATACAAAAATGAACAGTGCTTCATAGTGTAGAATCGGGCAGAATGGCATCAGGAAAGAGAGAAAATGGAGATTCTCACCTGATGGTGTTGTCCAATACAAGGCACAACACTCGACTACAGCAGGTGTATGAACTGCAGCCACTCCCAGGCAACCACAACGGGATAGTAACAGCAACAAAAATCCTCCACTCCACAACTAGGTCCAAAGGTGCAGGCCAAGGTAAAAATGAACTAAAAAGTTATTAAAAAACAATGTAATCTTTTAATAAATCTTTAGGACTTCATTTTGCCTTGCTTTTTTGACTGGACCTGCGCCCATTGGACCCAGTTGTGGAGTGGGGGACTTTGTGTTGCTCCTGTTCCCTGGTCCCCGGACAATTCCTGGTTTGAGGCGGGATGGGGCGTGATGTTCCAGGCCTACTTTGCCAGTCAGTGGTCATAGTGGGGTCCCCTGGCCACTTCTTCTAATGATAATTATCAGGGAAGAGGGCTGGTCAGGGATCCACCCCCAGTGCTCCAAACCGCCTTACTGGGCGCAGGAATAGGCTATGTTCACACAACGTATCTTTTGAATTAATCACGGGTGTTGTTATAAATTGGTTTCAATACGGCTATGATAATTACAAAAGATACGTTGCACTGCAGTCTGAGGGAATCCTGGCCATAGAGTATACACATGGGGGGGATTTACAAGGACCAGCGTACAAGTACGCGGGTCTTATATTGGGCCCTGCCCCCTTCTCCCCGGCAGGATACAATAAGAGGCGCACGCCTCTTAATGAATCCGGCCGGGCGCCCGAATCTGCACCCTGCGTATGAAATCTACTTCCAGCAGGTGTAGATTTTGGGCATGATTTACGCCTGCGAGCAGGCGCAAATCATGATTAATGTGGCTCGGGAGGAGGCCACGGGACATCCGGGAGGCATACGCCAGGGAGAAGGGGCAAATCTGCATAGTGTACACTTAGTGTCCCCCATAGTATACACTCCGGCTGGGATACCTAGCGGCCGCACAAAAGACTGATATGACAGGTTTGTGCGGTCGCTATTCATTGAATAGCAGCCGCACAACACTGACAGCTCACACAATGGAAAGTGCGGATCTGACAGCTCTCTCCATTGTGTTCTATGGTAAACTGAGATGCGGACACACACAGATACTGCAGTACTGGCCGGGGTGATCTTCACTGACACCGGCCGTTCTGTGACCTGGCCGGGTCACAGAACGGCTGGTGTCTTACGTTGTGTGAACCCAGCCTTACACTACAAACAGCACAGGAAGGGCACTGAGGATCAATGTAAGAGACATACCTTCATCCTCAGCGCCCTGTGCACAATAGGGAGCTATCAGTAGTCTAACTTGCTGATAGTTACCCTTAAATGCCATGAAATAGAGCTTGAAGATATTTATGGACCTAGCTGTGATGGTGGACTCCATGGTTCTGGTCCTTCCACAGTGCCAATCAGCGTCAATCAGATATTCAGTCCCCAAGTGTAAATCTGATGTAAACTTAGGTTCAACAGACTTGACTGCAAATATACCATAGTCACAATAAAATAATCACAAGCAATCCACAAAAACCCATAGCAATAAAAGAGGGGGTGGGGATTCTGGTAGCACAGATGGAACACACAGAATAGAGAGATTGCTAATGCCTTTGATTCTGATTTTTCCATCTATTGATCCTTCTGTGGCTGAAGCTTCGGGTCTAAAGTCAGTTGCAGCCCTGGTCCATGTGAACCAAATAATAGCCAAGCATGTTCTCCTGCAAGAATTGTTAAAGCGACTCTGTACCCACAATCTGCGCCCCCCCCCCCCCCCCAAACCACTTGTACCTTCGGATAGCTGCTTTTAATCCAAGATCTGTCCTGCAGGTTCGGCAGGTGATGCAGTTATTGTCCTAAAGGAATACTTTTAAAATTGAAGCCCCGTGCCAAACAGGAGTATCTGTGCCCTAATTTTGCACAACCTCCCTGTCCCTCCTCTCCACCCTCTTCAGCATTAGGAATGCTCCAGGCAGATTGCCTCCTATTCCCCACCTGTGGCAGCCCTGTGGATCGTTAAGGACCTGTGCAATGTTCAGCATGGAGAAAATGTTTCGGTGGCATTCCTAATGCTGAAGAGGGTGGGGAGGAGGGACGGAGGGGTGGTGCAAAGTTAGTGCACAGATACTACCATTTGGCACGGGGCTTCAAATTTAAAAGTATTTTTTTAGGACAATAACTGCATCACCTGCCGAACGGACCACAGGACAGATCTTGGATTAAAAGCAGCTATCCAAATGTACAAGTGGTTTGGGGGGGGGGGTCAGATTGTGGATACAGAGTCCCTTTAAGCCCCTCTGCACCTGATGTGCCAGCAGTGGTGGCAGACATGAAAGTGCTGAACATCACAGTGAAAGGCAGGCCTAAAGGTTCTTTAATAAATGGAGAGTCTTTCTACTTTAAAACTTTTCTGTGCAGCAGATTCAATCCTATGTGCCTCCATTTCACAACGTGGTATCTCACCTCTGATATCAGCGGAACCCTTTGGGGGTCTTCACCTGTCTTCTTAAAGGACAAGTGCCATGAAAAACTTTTTCCCAGTAATTGAAGCACATTACAAAGTTATATAACTCTGTAATGTGCTTCAATCACCTATCTGCCACCCTTCCCTGTCTTTTCCCCCCTCCACCCCCCACCCCCCACCAGGAAGTGTCCTGACTCACACAGACCTGATTACTGTTGTCACCGTCACCAAGCTCTTCTCTCAGCTTCTTCTCCTGTTACACTAGCCTCCCCCCTCCCCTGCCTTGTCAGGTGACAGGCTTGCTCAGCTCCCATTGGCTGAACAACTGCAAGCCATCACTTGTCACATCTCACTTGCTTATCTTCCCTCAGACTGACTCCAGCACATAGGCAGCTCCCCCTCCCCTCATACCCTCTCTCCTGCTGCCGTGGACTCAGTGAAGGAGTCATGTCACTAGAGAAGATAAGCTGAGCAAGCAGAGTCACCTGACAAGGAGGGGAGGGGAGGCTGCTGTAACAGGAGCTAGAGCAGCCCTCCTGCTGATGACTCACAAGAAGGAGCTGCCTGGTGACGGTGACGACAGTAATCAGGTCTGTGTGAGTCAGGACACTTCCTGGTAGGGGGGTGGAGGGGGGAAAAGACAGGGAAGGGAGGCAGATAGGTGATTGAAGCATATTACAGAGTTATATAACTTTGTAATGTGCTTCAATTACTGGGAAAAAGTTTTTCATGGCACTTGTCCTTTAAATATATTGCTTTACTTTGAAATAAATGCAGCTCCTCACGCAATCCATTTTTGCCTTCCTCCTTCCCCTCCTCTCCGCACCCCCACTTTTTCCTCTTCTTTTCTTCTTCTCCTCTCTTCAGATCTGTATTTTCTAGAGGGTCTAGAAGGCCTGATTTCTGGAAAAAAAAATTATGTGCAACTGTTACTCTAATTCTGATAGCTCTTGGAGTTTTATGTACTTGTTATATCATTAATATACTGTGTTCATGAACACTAAGGGGGACATGTATCATCTGGCGTACTGTTTAATTTTGGCGTAAAGTGCCGATATGCGAATAATTTTATACGCAAATAACCGATTTGCGAATAAAATATTCGCATATCGGCACTTTATGGCGGGGGGGGACGGGGAGGGGGTGTGGAGGGGGCGGAACGGGGGGCGCGGACTCAGAGTCCGCGCAATTTATAATTTTTTCAACTAAAAGATACGCCGAAAACCTACTCCACCTTTCAGGTGGAGTAGGTTTTCAGCTGTGCGCACCGACGCGCACAGGATTTATGTAGAGGCAGTACGCCTCTACATAAATCTCCGTAGCGCCGGAGATGCAGGGACATTTATAAGTCAGGTGTAAAAAACGCTGGACTTAATAAATGTCCCCCTAAGTCGCTTCTCTGTTCTGCTGTATTTTGAACATGTTGAAATAAATAGAATAAATAAAAAAAACAGAAAGGTTGTTTCTCTATGATCTGTTCTCCAGGTCCTCCAATTTTCCTTTCAGATAGCCATGTGTTCCCAGCAGCAAATTGTCAGGTTTTTGTTCATTTTTACTGTCTTTTTAGTGTTCTGACATATTTACTAAAAGCTTGCCACACAATTTTTCCAAAACCTGAGAAGCCATTCATTTTTATCCAAAAACGCACCAAATGGGCGTGTCATGGGTGTGACCTTTAGAAACTCGCAAGGTGGGCGCATCATGGGTGTGTCCTTTAAAACTCGCTACAAGCAACAGATATATTAAGCCAGTCATCATTTTTTGACATGTTTTCTATTCTGGAAACCAGCCACTTTTGTGGTTGTCAGACTCAGGGCGGTAATTTCAAAATATCGATCTTTAATCCGACATTCCGACGTCTGGTAACTACACATGTGGGTGAAGCACCAACCTCCTTTTCAGCCCCAGCTGAGCTTTTCATTAAAGGAGAAGTCTAGTAAAAATTGTTATTAAAGTATAGTATTGCTCCCCAAAAGTTATACAAAATACCAATATAAACTTATTATGGGAAATGCTTATAAAGTGCTTTTTTCCCTGCACTTACTACTGCATCAAGGCTTCACTTCCTGGATAACATGGTGATGTCACTTCCTGGATAACATGGTGATGTCACTTCCTGGATAACATAGTGATGTCACGCCCCGACAACCAGAGCTGTGCAGGCTGTGGCTGCTGGAGAGAATGATGGCAGGGGGACACTGAGGGACACAGGGCACTGGAGGGACACTAAGCATCCCTCTGCCATCATCCTCTCTAGCAGCCACAGCCCGCACAGCTCTGGCACCATGTTATCCAGGAAGTGACATCACCATTTTATGTAGGAAGTGAAGCCTTGATGCAGTAGTAAGTGCAGGGAAAAAAACACTTTATGGGAGCCTTCACACCTACCGGATCCGCAGCGGATGTCACGCTGCAGTCCCATTCATTTCTATAGAGCACATAGTTGCAGCGGGATTGATATCCCGCTTTGAGTATGTGCTTTAACCTGCTGTTGCCCGCAGCCCTTCCGCCTGCAGCATGTCAGGCTCCCGACTCCCGTCGGTCCCGCTCAGCCAATCAGCACCACGGATTGGCTGAGCGGGACCGGAGCCAGGAGCCTGACATGCAGCTGCTTCGCCAGAGCAGGTAATATATGATCTCGGCGGCGGGGCTGCGGGGCTACAGGCGGCGGGGCTGCGGGCAACAGGGGGTTAAAGCACATACTCAAAGCGGAATGTCAATGCAGCTGCGAGTATGTGCTCTATAGAAATTAATAGGACTGGATCCACAGCGGATCTCGCTGCTAATCCGCAGCATGAGATCTAAAAAAAAAATAATGAATGTGAATTGCAAACTTGCTTTATATCTAGTGCTGATTTAGATTTTGAAAGGTTTTAACGACAGTGACACTTTAAAGCGACTCTGTACCCACAATCTTACAACCTCCCCCCCCCCCAAACTTCTTGTACATTCGGATAGCGGTTTTAATCTAAAATCTGTTCTGGGGTCTGTTCGGCAGGTGATACAGTTATTGTCCTAAAAAACAACTTTTAAACTTGAAGCCCTGTGCCCAACGGGCGTGGCCTAGATTGTGTATGCATTAGGCTGGCACACCCTCTCTGTCCCTCCTCCCTGCCCTCCTCATCATTAGGAATGCTCCGGGTAGATTCTCTCCTATTCCTCAGCTGTGTGAGCACGGCACATGGGCTGGATCGTTAAGGCACCTGTGCAATGTTCAGACAGAAGAAAATGTTCGAGGGGCATTCCTAATGATGAAGAGGGTGGGGAGGAGGGACGGAGGGGTGGTGCAAAGTTAGGGCACAGATACTCCAAGCCACGGCCGTTTGACACAGGGCTGCAAGTTTAAAAGTTGTTTTCTAGGACAATAACTGCATCACCTGCCGAACGGACCCCAGGACAGATCTTGGATTAAAAGCAGCTATCCGAAGGTACAAGTGGTTTGGGGAGGAAAGATTGTGGGTACAGAGTCGCTTTGTGAAGGTGACCATGAAGGGTTAATACTTTTGGAAAAACATTGTATTCCTTGAAATGCCTTCAGCTTTGGAACCGCTTCTAGCTGGACAAGACTGGTCTACGAGACATGTTGGAATGTTGGCAGCCCCCCCCGAGAGGACACCACCCTGAACCGGTCACATTCGCCCCAGACGGGAAGCAGAAACCCGTAGTGTGATGGAAAGCCTACGGTCCTTGTTCAAGCCAAAAGTTGGTCTGAAAAGGAAAGGAAGCCCAGTCGAGCTGGTAAGCCTGGAGAGAAGGAAAACACTTGTTGCGAGTTAGAAGAGAATAGAAGTTGTAGTGTTTGTGGTAGTAATGTTAATATACATTGAGAAGATAACTCCAGGTATACACTGTACTGTACATGGTGTGTTAGATAAAAGATAATTTAATGGATAAAACCAGGGGTGGATTGTGTACTATCTGTGTGTGGTTTTATCAGTTAAATGATTAGCACAGTGAATCTCTATGTATAGTGTAGTATATAGGAACTTGAGACAGTCATCATGGATTAAGTGTGAATTCCTTCAATTCACCATTGTTCTTGGCCTAATGTTTATGGAGACTCCTTATCTGAGCTGCCTGTCAGCTGGATGTTTTATAACTGTGTTTGTGAGACTCTTCACATTCTCCCCCAATGAGAACACGATGCTGATCTACACTTGCCCAAAGTACAGGGGGGGCTAAGGGCCTTGCTGGAGTGTTGGTCATCCTTAGTGTATAGATGCACGACACTCAGGGGACTATAAAAGCTGATACACACAAGCAGAGGGGGGGAAAAGTGTTCAGAATAAGTATATTATGTATGTGTATCAGACACTGCTAGCAGGTGGGGGCCACCACCCTAAGATGGCGTCGATTACTGGACTTGTGGTGTGAAAAAAAAAAAAAATTCTAACTCCCATCATGTCTGTTACAATTGTGGATCACATTCCATCGCCCCTGTTCCCCCGCCTCTAGAGAACAAAGGTGTCTTTAGAAACAGCCCCTAAGATGACACCACCTATTACCACGCCCTAAGCCAATGTCCCCCCATATCCGCTATTGCTTCCGGTCCGGTGGCCATTTTAACTCCTGGCATTTTTGTCATCCGCCCTCCCGAACATCCCACCTACCAACCCCCATGCCCATACTGCTTAGTGTCACTGAGGGGGCGGGCACAGGACTCTCCCATAGAGATTAACAACTGTTTTGTACTTCAGCTAATGAATGTTATTATGTGATAGTTAGGAAAGTTAGACAAAGATTTATGGACTGTCTGTAAGAGCGGGGTCTATAAGACCTATTAGTATATAAGATTGTTGTACGGAAGTGTCAGTAAGAGTCAGAGAGACATAGCAAGGTTTACTAGGAATGTCAGGAGGAAAGTGATAATTGGTAAAGATCAAGCGCAGAAGTTTTTCCCAGAGATATCTATCCTAATAAGTTCTAAGCACATTGGTTTGTTTTTCCTACTGAGTTATAAGTATTTTCCCAGTTTCTTCTTTTTCTTGTTCCCTTTTTCAATTCTGCTGTGAAGCCTTCATTCTTATCAGTTAGCTGGGAGGGAGACTGTGGGGGTGTCGACCCTGCAGGGGTTACAATCACTGAGACATGTAAGATGGTTGGAGGTAACTGTGCAGATGTCTATATGAAACCCACCTTTATTGGTTAATTGGCAAGTGAGAGATTTGTTTGGTCCCTGGGCTAACCAATAAAAAACCCTGTTCAAAGAAGGAAATCTGCCATAGAGCGGCTGACGCAACGTTCACGCAGACAAAACCTGAGGTCACAAAGGGTGACAGATGATGGACGAAGTTGCCGATGCTGCCGTTTCCGGTCTCTTCCTGAGGTAACCGTACATAGTGTACAGGTGGAGGGGGAGATGTTTCCGGTCTCTTCCTGAGATAACCGTACATAGTGTACAGGTGAAGGGGGAGATGTGGATCTGTTTGTTTTTAAGTCTTTTCCAGAGACGATCAGCAACAAGCTGTGAGACCAGCGGATGGAGAGGAGGTACAGGGTAAAGATGGCGTCAGACAGTAAGTAACTGTGCCGCCTGCCTCGTATCCCACTGTAAGTTGTCTGACAAAACCAGCAGAAGGAAGCCATGTGTAATGTGGTGTTGTATATTCACATTGGGCGGCCCAGGGGACAACAAATATAGCAGAGAGGGTTGTGTAGGGCTGTATTATCTACACCTGTCATAACCTACTGTAAGTAACACCGTAAAGTGCCTGTCTGCATAGTCTGTCATCTTCCTGCCTGTTTCAGGGAATGTAAGTGGACGTCATCCACCTGCTACAGGTGGTCCACATAGGTATGTCCTTGTCTGTACTGGTGTCTTCTTTACAGGTCAACCAAAGCTATGGGAGACGACAAAGCCAATGTCTGAGGTGATACTAGTGGCCTTAAAAGAAGCGATATAACTGAGGCCAAGAGTCCAAGTGTCTGTACAGAGGCCTGTCAGTCAGTCAGAAGATAGGTTTAACCCATAGCTGCACCAGGACGTTATTGAACGTCCTCGTGCCGCTATGGGAGTTCAGAGGGGGGTCGCGCGGCGACCACCCTCTGAACTGCCGCGATCCCGGGTGCCGCGTGTAGCCCGGGCTCGCGGCTATTAGCGGGCACGGTCCGATCGCCGTGCCCGCTAATTAAGTACTTAGAAGCAGCTGTCAAAGTTGACAGCTGCTTCTAAATACTTGCTTTTATTCATACCTGGTGGTCTAGTGGGGGGATCGCCCCCCTGCGGCGCGATTGCGGGGGGGCGATCCCTGCATCCATCCTGGGCCGGGGTCTGCTCCGTAATGGCGCTGATCCCGGCTCGGCATTCTATTGCTTTTGGCTGCAGCAGCCAAAAGTAATAGAACACCGATCTCATGGATTCATGCAGTATAACTATACTGCATGGATCTCTATGAGAGATCAGAGTACATATACTAGAAGTCCCCCAGGGGGAATAACCCTAACCCCAGGGGGAATAACCCTAACCCCCAGGGGGCTTCTAGTATATGTGTAAAGTAAAAGACAAATGTATTTTTAATAACACAAAACCCCCTCCCCTAATAAAAGTCTGAATCACCCCCCTTTCCCCATTTTATAAATAAAAATAAATTAATTAATTAATAAACAAACATGTTTGCTATCGCCGCGTACGTAATCGCCCAAACTATTAATTAATCACATTCCTGATCTCACACGGTAAACGGCGTCAGCGCAAAAAAATCCCAAAGTGCAAAATTGCGCAATTTCTGTCGCATCAAATCCAGAATAATTGTAATAAAAAGCGATCAAAAAGTCATATATGCGCAATCAAGGTACCGATAGAAAGATCATATCATGGCGCAAAAAATGACACCTCACACAGACCCATAGACCAAAGGATAAAAGCGCTATAAGCCTGGGAATGGAGCCATTTTAAGTGACGTATATTTGTTAACAACGGTTTGAATTTTTTACAGGCCATCAGATACAATATAAGTTATACATGTTACATATCGTTTTAATCGTAACAACTTGAGGAACATGCATAACAAGTCAGTTTTACCCCAGGGTGAATGGCGTAAAAACACATTTCCCCCAAATAAAAGAAATGCGTTTTTTTTTTCAATTTCACCACACTTTGAATTTTTTTCTGGTTTCCCGGCACATTTTAGGCAAAAATTACATCTGCCATAGCAAAGTACAATTAGTTGCGCAAAAAATAAGGGCTCACTTGGGTCTCTAGGTGGAAAAATGCAGGCGCTATGGCCTTATATACACGAGGAGGGAAAAACGAAAACGCAAAAATGAAAACTGGCTGTGTCCCCTAAGGGTTAAGGTTCAAGAACCCAAACCAATGCTACTAACCATTACAAAAGTATAATGTGATTTATGATTTTCATTATAAGAGAAGGTTTTTCAAACCTTGAATGATTTTATAGCTTATACTTTGTTTTTATTCCTAAAGTGGTTATTTTATGTGTAATATGTGATGATCTTTTGAAACAAGAGATAATTCAGTAAGATCCAAATATTATATTGGTAGTAAGCGCCCAGTTACTTCATATCAATTCAATCTGTGCCCACATCTGCTCATTCCTTCATGCTCCCTGTCAGCCCTTTGTCCCGTCCTCTCCATTCCTGCTATAATCTGTCTGCACTCACACTCAGCCATTCACACTGCTGTATAGAAAAGCTTCTGTCACTGTCCTCCTGCACAAACTCAAGAAAAAATGTGCCTTACTAATCAGGGACTACTGGTTATTTATATACATACAACCTGGCAACACAGGGGGCCATGGGCCCAAACAAACCAGTATATCCCTGAATAACAAATAAAACGTAACTTTTATTAAATAATGGATAGAAATATTGACGTGAAAATATGTGATTAAAACTCCTACCATACAGTCACAGATCAAGGTACCTATGTTCACATCAAGTGATACACGTAAGGCTCAAATTAGCTGCAGACTAACTAAGCTAGATATGACTGTATAGGTAGACTTAAAATCAAAACACCGCCTCCACAACTAGTTTCACTCCACAACGGAGCGTTTTCAGGTTTGCCATTTGCCCTACACCTGAAGACGCTCCGTTGTGGAGTGAAACTAGTTGTGGAGGCGGTGTTTTGATTTTAAGTCTACCTATACAGTCATATCTAGCTTAGTTAGTCTGCAGCTAATTTGAGCCTTACGTGTATCACTTGATAGTACATAGGTACCTTGATCTGTGACTGTATGGTAGGAGTTTTAATCACATATTTTCACGTCAATATTTCTATCCATTATTTAATAAAAGTTACGTTTTATTTGTTATTCAGGGATATACTGGTTTGTTTGGGCCCATGGCCCCCTGTGTTGCCAGGTTGTATGTCCTCCTGCACAGCTCTGTGATTCTCACTTACTGATATCTACACACTGCTGCTGTTTTTGAGGTTTATGCATTTACTATACATTATACTTTACATGCTGATTTTTTAAATTGTACAGTAACTTATAATGGGACATATGTAATGGGACTATAAGGGAATCCGATACTAAAGATTATGAAGCTTCACTGATTGGTTATTATAAGTGAACAGGTGGTTACATAGTAGGTCACATTGTGGAGATTTTATTGCATTTATCTGTTGTGCTGTATTTGGTTTATGTACCAATCAACTTTGTATTTTGCTTTTGCCATGAGATAAGATTTGCTCACATCTAAACTTTCCATTTTCAAAAACTTTTTAAAGTTAGTTATTGTGACTTTCCTATACCCACATGATGCCGAAGTGGTAGAGTCCTTGTGAAAGAGTCAAGATTAGGGATAAGTCTTAGGGACAGGAGTGATAAGACAATAAGGTTTGGTTAATTTGATAAAATTCGGAGAGGTATTCATCATGTGTATATATATATATATACTTTTCAGACACAGAACTGCCGAGATGACACATTGTTTAGACACTTATCTAGTAAAGTTCTCCATGTCACAGACACTTCCAGGCACAACAACCCCCTGATATCTATCTATGAGCCAACCACTAACACCAACCAGATATTAAGTCCAATTCTTATTAACTTCTCTATAAACTCTTTACTATAAGAACTGTATCAAAGGCTGGAGGTAAATCAGGGGATGAAACTAACTTGATGGTTATAGATATTTTTCCAGGAGAAAGAACCACGCGCCTTCAAGGAACATCCGGATGTTAAAGAAGTAACTCCAACTATGTATGCCGAGTTTCAGTCTCAGACGATTCCAAAGAAGCCAATGAACAAAGAAGAGCACTTGCCCCCCTTGAAGACTACGGTGCACTACCAAGACTCAAATTAAGGGCATAGGGATAACTAGTAAGAATATCTGAGGGTACTGAGAAGTCCAGGTACAAAGGGGGGTTACTCATTAGGAGGAACTCGTCTCAAACTGGTGAAGTCTCCTATACTCCCTTCCCGCTCAGAGGCCTCGGGTATTCATAGGTCCTTAGGGAACCTTTAGGGATAGTTAGATTACAATGTTTTTAGGGGGGCCTGTGAAGGTAACCATGAAGGGTTAATACTTGTGGAAAAACATTGTATTCCTTGAAATGCCTTCAGCTTTGGAACCGCTTCTAGCTGGACAAGACTGGTCTACAAGACATGTTGGAATGTTGGCAGTCCCCCCGAGAGGACACCACCCTGAACTCACAAAAGAAGAAGATGATGTCTAATAAATAACCACTAACCAGCTCACTGCGCCGAACAGGAAATAGCTAACCATTTATGGAATAACCAATCACAGTATTACATGTATACTCTTTGTGACTTGAAACTCCTCCTATAATGAAGGAACATATAATCAATGTGAAACTAAATAAAGAATAGAGTATACTTCTATCTCAGCTGAGGTGTTTTCTCCTTGTCGCTAGCACTCAGCTTTATTCAATTTGGACAGGGATAGTCACTTGGGAATAAGGTGGATGAAAAGGTAAAATTCACCTTAACAGCTTTAAGGATAGGTCATCATGTGGTGATCCAGAGGTAGACAGATAGCATTAGCTAGGACTGGTTATGGTCCTATTGCAGGACCTGAGTGGTGTAAGCCCTCCCTGGGTCCCAGATAACTTAACCACTTGTTATTGAATATTATTGAATGTTATTGAAAATCTTCTTAAAGTGGGAGCCTTTTGCAAAAGGTTGAATTGAATAGCAGTTTTAGACACTTAGACGTGGTTGACGGTGAAAATAAGATAGTAATAGTTGTAGTTAGTTGGCTTGGATAGTACATTCTTTTTATTAGTTGGATTGACTTGACTTGTAGGACTCAGGGCAACCAAGGGGACCTGTCCATGTAGTACAGAAGTCTGTCAGGGGACTGTGAAAACTTTACTCATGGTCTTTTCGCACACAGATATCTGACCAATTTATCTGACTAGCTTTGGCTTAAAAAATCTGTCAGATAAATTGTTCAGACACCGGCAATTTATACCCCACTTTTCCTCCCTGGTGGTGCCGATTGTGGCCCTCACTAAAAAAAAACCTCGAACCCCAAACATTGGTCTCCTGAGGCTGAGCAAGCCTTCTCCACATTGAAGTCTGTGTTTGCTTCTGCTCCTCTCTTGTCCCCCCTAGACCCTGCCAGGCTGTTTTTCCTGGAGGTGGATGCCTCTTCGGTAGGAGTCGGTGCTGCTCTCTCAGAAAGACTCTTCCGGGAAGACCAAGACATGTGGCTTCTTTTCTCCAGCTGAGAGGAACTACACTATAGGAGATCGGGAGCTACTGGCGATTAAGTTGGCTCTGGAGGGGGCAAGACATCCAGTTAACATCTACACGGATCACAAGAACCTCCTTTACCTACAGTCAGCCCAGCGACTTAATCCCAGGCAGGCCAGGTGGTCTCTCTTCTTCTCCCGGTTTAATTTCGTTATTAATTTTGTCCAGCAGAGAAGAACGTGAAGGCTGATGCCGTCTCAAGGCAGTCTGATATACTGGGTCAAGAGGATGCTTCCCGCCATATCATACCACCTGAACACCTGATGCCAGTGGCCACCCCTGTCCTTCAGGATCTGTCCGGGTAAGACCTACGTAGGTCCCGCGCTCCAGAGAAGGATTTCCACAGTTCAGTATTTTTATTTTATTTACTTATTTTTTTTCTTTTAAATCTGTCATCTCAAATTGCACAAACAAAACTGAACAGCATTTATAGATGTTGTTGCTTAAAAGTCTCTCCTCTGTACACTCAGTGACCTAAGAACACCACAATATCCAACATACACAAACCTCAGGGAGAAGGATACACAGACTGGAATGATGGTGCCTTCTTTGTTCCTGAATGAAATGGTCCCACAAATAAAGCACAGGATACAGCACGACATAGGGCCATCTGTTCATCATGGAGTGAGCTACACACACTAGCATTATCTATATGCGCAACTGAAGATTCCCTTATGTGAAAGGATTTCTAAAATGGGGTCATTCCTCCTTAATCGCTGGTCATCCAGGAGTCCAGAAGACTGGGCAACTAATATATCGACATGACTGGTGGCCCAGCCTCTCCAGGGATGTCAAGGACTTTGTGGGCTCTTGCTCTGTCTGTGCTCAGAATAAGTCCTCTCACCTTAGGCCAGACGGTCTTCTTCAGCCTTTAACCATAATAGATCGCCCCTGGACTCATATAGCCATGGACTTTGCCATTGATTTTCCTCCCACTCAAGGTAACACTGCCATCTGGGTGGTTACGGATCGGTTCTCAAAAATGTCCCACTTCATACCTCTTATCAGTTTACCATCTGCTTCTCGCCTTGACAGCCTCTTCTTCCAGCATGTTTTCCAGGTGCACGGCCTGCCAGGTTTCCCACCTCAGGTAAAGCTGGACTTCTCTTCAGCCTAGCATCCTGAGACCAACGGGCAAGTGAAAAGGGTCAACCAGGTTCTGGGGAACTACCTCCGCCATCTTGTTTCAGCCCGCCAGGATAATTGGTCTAGTCTTTTTCCCTGGGCGGAGTTCTCCTACCATCATCTGGATTCCAGCTCTACGGTCGACACCCTGTTCCTCCTCTACCTCTGCCTACATCCTCCGAGGTACCTGCCGTGGATAATTTGGTAAAAGACTTGAAATCCATCTGGGAACAGAAGCGCCAATGCCTGGTACATGCTACCACTCGGACGAAGGTACAAACAGACAAGAAAAGGAGGCCTGCTATAACCTTCGCTCCAGGTGACAATGTCTGGCTATCGGCCAAGTACGTTCGGTTGAAGATTCCCAGTCACAAGATGGGCCCTCGGTTCCTTGGATTATGTACTGTACTGAGGCACATCAATTCGGTTGCCTATAAGCTACATCTGCCCTCCTCCATGTGGATCCCGAACTCCTTCCATGTCTCCCTCTTAAAACCAGTGGTCCTCAACCAATTTTCCAGCAAGTACTCCTCCTTCCCTCCACAAGCAGTCTCCAAAGACATCTTTGCCGTTAAAAACATCCTGGCGATGAAGACGGTTAGGGGAAGACGCTACTTTCTGGTGGACTGGAAAGGCTTCGGTCCTGAAGAGAGATCCTGGGAGCCTGAGACCAACATCTTGGATCAAGGCCTAATCCAGAAACCAGAAACTATTGCAGGCAATCCTAATCCAGAAACTATTGCAGGCAAGAAAGAGGGGGAGACCAAAGAGGGGGGTACTGTCACAGCCGCGGCCGTTAGCAAGCCTAGCCAGGGGCAGCGAACTGGGGGTCGCCTGCGGCAGCAAGTCTATCTCGCCAGCTTTCTTCACTGTATAGTGGCTGGACCTGGTTACTGCAACTTGGCTGCTATTCACTTGTATGAAAGCTCAGCTGCTTGCAAATGGTGAAATTTTAGTAGGACATGTATCCTCAGTATTGCCCAGAATGAACAGGCTGCAGGTTAGAAAACCACTGTAGTCCATTAACTGTACAGGGACGCTCCTGGCCCATCACCTCCCTTACCCACATGGTGGTACAACCCTGTGCTGCTGTGCTGAAGTTCCTAGTGCAGTGGCTGGCAAGGAGAGGCCACCTTATGGAGGAAATCCCACAGGGAGCTTGACCACACCAATAATAGTATTATGGATAATTATTTAACATTACATGATAGGAATACCACTATAAAGGGCCAGACATAAAGCTGTGAGAATATTGCAATATCCATGATTTATTTTACACATTTTCCTTCTAAGCAAATTGAAGATTTTTCTATGACTTCCAGACTTCTAAGTTTTCCAGGTGGGGAATTATTAATAACAATGTTCTGGTCTCAGGGATAATTGTGCTCCTGGGGATTTCATCAACTGTTTAATGAAGTCAACTATTTCAATGTCTTCAACCTATCAATCAAATGGGAATATAAAAGTCAGGTTTTTCTTCCCGACATCATACAGAGCGCTTTACAGTCAGAAGACCATCTACAGCCATGATACAGACTGTAATAGGGCAATAAGGTTCAGGTCCACATCCAGAGAATTCTACACTGCATTATAAATGCACCTTGGGACCTAAAATATAGTGAGTACAACTAAATCTATTGATTGGGCAGGGTCTATCTCCTATCTATCTCCCTTTCTTCTATCTATCTATCTATCTATCTATCTATCTATCTATCTATCTATTGAACAGTGTTGTCTATATATCTATTAGAGGTAGCCATTGAAGTGTCTGGGGCCCAAAGCAAGAGCTGTGATAGGACCTTCCACCCCCACCAACCATATGCTATTTATAAAAAACATAGTAAAAACACTTAGTAAAAACATAGAAAATTTACCAAAAAGTTTCCCATTATATTATTTATATTATTATTTTAGAATGGATACACCGTATTTTTTATTTTTCATATTGGCAGTTCTGTGTTGGCAAAGACTTGCAAAAAGAAGGATTTAGGGGTAGTGATTTCTTACAGTCTTAGGCTATGTTCATACACCGTATATTTTTATAAAACCAAGGCTGTTGTACAAACGCAGTGATTTATACGGAAATATACGTCCATTGCTGCCTAGGAATCCCAGCCGGAGCGTATACACATAATATACGCTCCAGCCGGGATCTCTCGCAGCTCCACAAACAACTGACATGTCAGTTTTCTGTGGCCGCTATTCATTAAATAGCAGCCGCAGAAAACCCTGTCAGTCCACACTATGGAGCGAGCGGATCTCGCTCCATAGTGTGCTGTGGGGAGTTCTGATGCGGGCGTGCATCAGAACACTGCAGCCTAAAAGATCATCCAGGCCGGTACTGCAGTGGAACGGCCGTTCTAATATGCTATGTGAACATAGCCTTAGGCTGGGTTCACACACAGTATTTTTGCTCAGAATTTTGGTCCTCATATTGCAACCAAAACCAGGAGTGGATTAAAAAACACAGAAAGGCTATGTTCACACACTGTTGAAATTTAGTGGATGGCCATCATTTAATGGCAAATAATTGGCGTTATTTTAAAACGGCGGCCGTTGTCATGAAAAAATGGCCATTATTTGTCATAAAATGATGGCCATCCACTAAATTTCAACAGTATGCGAACATTCCTGGATTGGAAAAATACTGTGTGTGAAGATAGCCTTAAAATGAGTCACCAGTGCAACCAGGCAGTAGGGAAAGCAAATCGTAAGCTGGGCTGTATAGCTAGAGGTATTACCAGATAAATGGTAGTTGAGCTGCAGTTAAACATCCCCACCATTACACATCCCCTCCGTTTACTGTGTAGTGTGGCACCGAACAGCTTTTTCCTATTGTCCCGTCTCTAAAACCTATGTGAGTCTTATCATCAGGTGCCTCTTACAAAGCGAAAAATACAGTATGTGTATCCCAGGAAGGTTTACATTCACTTACCCTGGATTTATCAACCACGTTTTTTTGTTGTTGTTCCACGCATCTACTACTTTTTTAGTAAAATAATATTTTCTCATGTTGCCTGTGATCCATTCCACAACTAACCTCTCACTGTGTCCTCTTGTTCTTGTGTTCAGTTTCTTATTAAAAACACTTCCCTCCTGATCCTTATTTAGTCCTTTAACAGATATGTTTCGATCATGTCCCCCCTTTCCCTTCTTTCCTACAGACTATACAGATTCAAATCCTTAATTATTTCCTGATATGGTTTATGCCTCCACCATTTTTGTGGCCTGTCTTTGTTCTATTTTATCATTATGCTTTTTTAGGTGGGGTCTCCAAAACTGGACACAGTATTCCAGATGTGGCCTCACCAGAGCTCTATACAGCAGGATCACAATCTCCCTCTTCTTTCTGGTTATACCTCAAGTTATAAAGCCCAGCATACAGTTTGCTTTCCCCACCGCCTGGTTGCACTGGTGACTCCTTTTAAGGCTGTCAGAAATCACTACCCCTAAATCCTTCTATACTGAAGTCTTTGCCAACACAGAACTGCCGGTATTATACTCAGATAGAGGATTCCTCCTATCAAAGTGCATTATTTTACACATGGAAACATTAACCTGCGGTTACGATTGTTTTGACACCCTCATAGTTGTTTTTTTTTTTATTCAATATTATTTTATTATTTTCCAACTTGACATATAATTACATAAGAAAAACAAACACATAGAATTACAACCCATCTCATACACTTTAAGCTTCTGTATAATTACACCATGCTTATCCCCTCTTTCCCTCTTTTAACCCCCCCCCCCCCCCCCATTCGCTCCTCGGGAAGAGAGAGGGAAAAAAAAAACCCACATGTACCCATAACGATAATTGTTTTGCTTCTCCCTTTATTTATAAAGTCTTTCATATTTTCTTTTACATGCCTCCTAGATTATTAAATTTGGTGGGTCAGGGGATATCCACCTTCAAACCAGTACTAGTTTAGCATAGAATAACCATCTCAGAATCACCTTCAATCCTCTACTAGGGATCTTTATTCCCGAGGTATCCCCCAAAAGGGCAATCTGAGGCGTACGGGGAATTATTATTTCCATTTTTTGTTCTATGCTTAAAAACACACCTCTCCAATAATCCGAGATCGTCACACATGTCCACAGGAGATGTAAATATCCCGCTTTCTCCTCCCCACATCTTGGACATTTATCGTGCGACCATCTCTTGATTCTTAACAAGAGGGTTGGGGTGTAGTAAATACGATAAATTGAATTATATTGTATGATCTGATGGTTACCTGACTTAGATACCTTTTTTATATTTTTATATATAGCTGACCAGTTCAATTCTCTCTCTAACCCCAACTCCTTTTCCCATTTTCCTTTGCTATTATGTATATATTCCCTGTTATTCATAACATACGAATATAGACCAGTAATAACCTTACATTTCACCTTTTGTTCTCTTATCTTATTCAAAATGGGATTAGTATCTACCACTACTACCTTAGTTAGTGCTGATCTCAACATATTATACTCCAGCCAGCATATATTCGTCAAACCATATTCAAGTTTCAGGTCTTCCCACTCACGCACTCTTCCCTCTCTATACACATCTTTAAAACACAATATTCCCCTCTTTTGCCAGATCTTTCTGCCTGCTAAATCTTTCACATTCAATAGTAAAGCATTATCCCAGATTGGGGCAAAGCCCATTATTCCCTTGACCCCCACCAGCAATCTGAGCTTTCGCCATGCCAAGACCGCTGTATGCGCCAAAGGCCAATCCTTACAAGACCCCCTCTCTAATATCCCTGCCTCCAGTTTTTGACATACATCCAACGTCTGGTTAACCTCGCCTCTATTCAGCTGCTCAAAAAAGGCCTTTTGCTGAACATAGTACTTTACTTAAATAGCAAAAGCTGATGCTATGACCAAAGCATACAGGGATAATTAGTATCTCATTGTGCTACCAAAATCTAAGCTTTTAGCTGTGACTGCACTAGATATCAGATGTCTTTATAAAGATAAGGCAGGTAATCCTCTTGTTTTTTAATGAGCTGGTTCCCAAAAATGGACTACATACTCAAGATGTGGTCATGCCTTTCTAAAACTAAATAATATCTTGTTAGCTTCCGATGCAGCGGCATGGCATTGAGCTCTATAATTGAGTTTATCATCAATGATGACACCCAAATCCTTCCTCATTGTGGACTCACCCCACAATAGTAAAACAGGTCCACGGGGCTGACAGCACCCCACACCGGGACCTTTCTCAGGAAGCGACCTGATACCCTCTGGCACCTAAGACAAGCTTTAGCATCTTGGAATAGGACAAAACGTGAACGGGGGCTTAGATGCTCAAAGTCAAACTCATTGGGTTGCACGATGGGTTCACACTAACATGTTACATAGAAAATCTCAGGTCTGAAGAAAACTATATATTTATTTGCCAAAAAAGAGGGAATACATTTATATAAAAATAGAAAAGACCTCTTTAAAAACAAAATTAATAAGTTATTCATTCTTTTTGCAGATCTCTTAGTTCTATGTTTCATTTGCATTAGTCTGAACACTGTCTGGACACAGCTCTACTCCTTTTGCTCTGGTAATTGATTCTCTACCACTTCCATCTCTTCTCTGCTAAGTTCCGTCTCCTCATTTAACAGTTAACTTTTTTTATTTTCTTGTGACTGAATTCCTGCCTTTCCACTGATTCTTTGGTTTGTAAGTCTATATTCTGTGTGCCTGGTGCAAACATCTGCTGGATTGGGCCCCTGGCATCCTATAAAGTATTTGTTTCTCCAGTAGTCTTTGCTAGCAATAAGGGTCAGTTGACACAATGGAATTTGCGCAGAATTTCAAGCAGAGTCTTTCCCTTGGATCCTGATTGAAGTTCTGCCTGTCCCATTGATTGAATAGGATGTCTCACACGCACTCCACCATCCGACCAATCAATCAGACAGGCAGGGTCCACGGTGCACATTCCACTTAAAATACTGCTCAAATTCCATAGTGTGAATGGAACCTTAGTCTCTCTGAGCATGCTAAGTGTACCCTGTATCTGTATATCTCTGTATCTCTTCACCTGGTTAGTCTGATCTCGGCTTTTGTACCTCTGACTACTCTTTTGGATACTGATTCTGTACCACGTTGTCTGTTAGGTTTGACCCCAGCCCATACTGCCATCCCTTGGTGTTTGTCTGTCTTGTCTTTATTTTTTTTTTACACCCTTGGTGCTGGTTAGGGAACATTGTCCAGTTGCCCACAGCCACCTAGGGTTGTCTTGAGGCAAGTAGGCAGGGACAGCTGGGTGGGGCAAAGCTCAGGGCCATCTGTGTCATCCTCGTTCCCTTCCTGGTCATCCTGTGGCGGCCAAGCTGACATGAGTAGTGTATGGATCAAAGATTGAGGATCCAATGGATAAGAATAGTAAACTGATGGTGAAATAACCACCTACTCAAGTCGGAGGGATAAAAAAAATATCATTAAGTAAAAGATTGGAAAAAGTAAAGGTTTTAGAGGCTCAATCGAAGGCCTCCATGGCAAAGGCTTTTTGTAATTACAGGACAAAAAAAATCCTGATTGAAGATGAAGATTTTATAAATACATTTACATGTGTGATAATTAATATCTTACAGGATTCCATAATATTCTAAATGTGTACGGAGAATCAAACCATGGTGTCTGAATTACTTCTTCTGGGATTTCAAAATCTTTATAACTTTAGGCTTTTGGTTTTCTTTCTCATCCTCCTGGCTTATCTTGCCATATTAGTTGGAAATCTTCTGATCGTCATCTTGGTTTCCACCAACCGCCAACTCAATGTTCCCATGTTCTACTTTCTCAAGCATCTGGCTCTTGTGGATCTTTTGTTCACCACTAACATAGTACCCAACATGTTACATGTTATACTGTTGGCAGGAGGTACAATAACCATAGCTGGGTGCCTTATCCAATACTGCATTCATTCTCTTTCGGTATACACTCAATCGTTGGTCCTTGCTGCTATGTCTCTTGACCGATACATGGCCATCTGTCAACCGCTGAGATATTCCTCTGTAATGACCCCTAAACTGTGTCTTCATTTGGCTTTCTGGTCCTGGGCGGCCGGTCTCTTTCTCAGTCCATCGGAATTTTATTTCATATTCACCCTTAAATTTTGTAGCTCCAACGTGATTGACCACTTCTTTTGTGATTTATCTCCGCTTCTCCTCTTGGTTTCGAATTTACTCTTATCCTCCTCCCATTTCTCTTAATCATCCTATCATATGGGTTTATTTTTACGACCATCTTAAGGATTTCGACCTCCTCTGGCAGGAAGAAGGCTTTCTCCACCTGTAGCTCACATCTGGCCACGGTCAGCATGCACTGTGGGGTTCTAGTAACTGTCTATGTATTTACTGCAAATGGAAAGCCTCCTCAAGAGAACAAACTGAGGTCTCTGTTATATACAGTCTTAACGCCGTTTATTAACCCCTTGTTATACAGTGTTAGAAACCAAGAGTTTAGAAAAGCAATAGCTAAATTAGTGAAGGGAATTAAAAGAAAGTAGGTTCATGGTTACAATGGTTATTCCAGATTAATATTTGTTATTTATAAATATATACGTGTGTATATTCTATATATGAGGTGAGGCAGAGAACCTAGGACATGACAGCTTATGCTCTACAACCTCAGTGTATTAGTTTTACCTGGAGTGTTGTAAAGAAAAATCTTTTAGAAATTATATAGGGAAAGCAATGGGGCGCAGGGTACTACGAGGAGCTCATATGCTTCTCTGCCTTAGCATAGCTATTTAGATAAAGGTCTAGGGCAGCAAACTGAATGCCTCAAGAAAGGCTATCTATGGTTATACTGAGTGATATCCATGAAGCCAATCACAGATTTATGAATGTCTTAGGGAACAAATACTTACCGATATTTGAAAACCACATCTTAGGACCCACACTGAGGATGTCTCCGGAATTCCCCATTTGAGTAGCATAGACCCAATCAGAATTGTTGTGTTATAGAAGGTTCCGTTATCAGATAATGTGACGATTATTACATGGTGAGACATGCATCTGTTCATTGGATCAGAGAGTGAGATTACTGGCAGTTACTGAAAGTGATTCTTATTCCATATAGTGACAACACTAATAAGATTACTTATAGAACAATAATAATAATGCTGCTATATGTGCAGAGCCTATAAGGATTGCTGGGATGCCCAGAAACATCTTAGTTAGGATTGGTTCACACTGCGTTTTTACTTTAACATACACAAACACCTGGTCAACCACTTTTTTGTGTACCCTAAAAAAAAGGGAAAAAAACACATCTGCTTTGATCAGTTTTGGTTTTTTTTTAAAATAAAGTCAATGGATAAACGGATCCAAATGGATTGCACACAATTGCATCCATTTTTGCATTAGTTTTTTTTAACCTTAACCGTTTTTCCCCCATAAAATATATACGTTAAACTGACTGCAAAAACGCAGTGTGAACCAAGCCTAACGTGCATTTTGTACGTTGACCTCATTTTGATTTGTCTCCACAAAAACAAGGAAACCTTTCACACTGGCCGCCCTACCCCCCAGTAGAGCCGTTGATACTTACCCTGTCCTGCAAGCCCTGCTCCAGAAGCCAGTCCTGCTGCGGAGAAAACGCCGCCCCCCCCCCATGAGAGATGAGTCCGACATCCATAGGAAATCACTGCTCCAGTGATTTCCTATGGACGTCGGACTCATCTCTTGTCATTTACATATCACACGCACAGACCATCGGGTGGCGATTTGTCCACCGCGTGACCGGCTTCTGGAGCGGGACTAACAGGACGGGGTAAGTATCCAGGGCTCTACCAGGGGGTAGGGCAGGCTCTGCCCTCCATGCCAGGGTAAAGGTTTCCTTTAAAAAGAGTAGTCTACAGTCAGATCTGTGATTTCTGTTTCTATAATAGACGTCTGGGACTGTGATTGCTGGTAGATTATGGAACTTTTCTAGGATAAAGTTTTCTCATCCCCAGATGAAGAGAATTTACTGATGAATATGGGAACTTATATCAGTTTTCTGATATCAATATCTTACCCAATCTCTTATATGAGATAGGAGATTGTGAGACTGCACATTTTGATCTTTTCTTACAGGTATGCTCATGGAGGATGCATTGCAACAATCATTGACAGTACAGCCGGAGCAGGCGCTGTATATACATGTGGCAGCGTCATGACAGCTAACCTCAACATCACCTACCACAAGTATGGCAGATAGATAGATAGATAGATAGATAGATAGATAGATAGATAGATGATAGATAGATAGATAATAGATAGATAGATAGATAGATAGATAGATAGGATATAGATAGATAGATAGATAGATAGATAGATAGATAGATAGATAGATAGGAGATAGATAGATAGATAGATATCAGTCCACGGGCATTGGGCACAGCTACTCATGGGTGCCAGCAGCAGAAGAAACAAGATGAAAATCTACATCAGCACTGCAATGTGAAGCATGGGCCCACTATAGATTTTGCAGTTAATGCTGTCCGCAAAAGCTATTGTGGATGTGCTGGCTAACTGAAAAGGGGGTACCTAATTTGGAGGTACAGTCTACTCACAGTGGTGGTGATGGAGGTGTCTAACCACCCGGAAGATGAAGTGTCAGATCCTCGGGGTAGGCGGGGACCACAGGAGCCAGACGGGGCTTCACGGCTTCAAGTTTAGTGAAGTAAAACGATGAATTTTAATGGTTTCATAAACAACGCGTTTCGAGGCATAAATTGCCCCTTTCTCAAGGGAAAGCAGGAATTGTCATATTCATTGTGCAGCTCTACGCCATCTTGGTCTGGAACTAAGGCCATTGTGACAGAAAGACTGGAAGACCTGCCATGCTGTGATAAATGTATTGATGTGGCCACCATCTACGTAGGACAGGTCATAGATGTCTGAACAGCCGATCTATCTGAAGAACGGCTATAAAAAGGTTGGCTAGTGCCGGTGTTAGTTTGGTGTAATAAGCGGTGTCAAGGAGCTTACAGGCTTGCAGCTCTACATTTCAGCACAGAGACCGGAAGCCATTTATGCCTGGTTGTAAGGTGACCAGGGATAGGGGAGACTCTAAGAACATATCAAGCAACTTGATCGTGAAGCAGAGGAACAGTCTGCCCGAGGATTGGTTACTGGTAGTCAGACACAGAGATCATTTATTCTAATCACACTGCCCGACATTAGAGGACTATGCACTTGTTTAAGGGTACATCGACATCACGTTAAAAAAAAAAAAAAAAAAAAAAAAAAATGTTGCTTACATTGCTTACACATCTGCCCAGTTCTGAAACTACCAAAAATTATTTCTGGATTTTGTAGTTGCTCAGCACTACAATTCCCAAAATGCATTGCTTGCCCTCAGCTCTTCACTACAGTACTTCCACCCTACCTCCTACCCTCCTCCATTACTCATGCTAGTTCCAGGCTGTTACAGAACATCCCATTTCACTGCAGACTGTTGCACCATCAGTGAGGTTGCAGCATCTGCTGCTTCATTCAGCACAAGGCAGCATGTTGTAATGTCACCTCACTCTTTCTAAATGGCTATATATATGTATATATGTGTGTGTATATGACAGGGGAATGGTGAGGGGATAGTAATGAAGGCCGGATGGGCTGATCAGAGATGATGACATCACTTAAAGGACAAAAGAGAAATGCTCAGACAGCAAAGGGTGATGCGTTGTGTACAGAGAGAAGGAGCTAGTATTCCATAATAAAAACCTATATGTATATATTATCTGTGTAATATAGTTATGATAATGTCATCTCATTGTGTTTGCCCGTGCAGGAAAATCATCCAGTGGCCCATAGGCTTAAGGACTGAAGTATTCTGAAGCCTATGAATCATAATGGTGGAGCAGTTTACTGACAGCTCCCGACTTTACCATTGCATTCAACTGCAGCTGCACTGATATGAATATTGGTGAACAAGAATCTCTACTTTACCTGTTTTCCAGGGCCCTTTGTCTCTCAGGAGAATAAAATAAAATTATCCATAAAGACAATGATACGTGGAATATTATTTGATTGTAAATCTATTGTAATGTCTAATCAAATACAAATACAAATTCATTCACGGTATTGGTAGGGCAACCAACTCAAAAAAATCTACCTATAGACCTTTATAACTTTAATAAAAAGATGGTTAAAAAAGAAAAATGACCTATGAAAACTTATCTTTAACCACTAGGCGACCCTGGGCATCCCTGTACGTCCAGGGCCGCCTACGGGTGTTCAGAGCGGGGCGGCGTGGCAGCTGCACTCTGAACCGCCGCGGTCCCTGGTACCGCATGTAGCGGCCCAGTCCGATCGCCGTGCCCGCTAATAAGGTAATCGGATGCAGCTGTCAAAGATGACAGCTGCATCCGATTACCTGATGCAGCTGTTCCCTGGTGTCTAGTGGAGTGGATCGCTCCTCCGGGATGTTGTGGCGCTGATGCCGGCTCGGCACTTGGTTGCTTCCGGCTGCAGCAGCCAGAAGCAATCGAGTGCCTATCTCATTGATCTATGCTGTATATCTATATCAGAAAGTTGCATATGCGCAATCAAGGTACCAATAGAAAGAACACATCATGGCACAAAAAATGACACCTCACGCAGCCCCATAGACCAAAGGATAAAAGCGCTATAAGCCTGGGAATGGAGCGATTTTAAGGAACGTATATTTGTTAACAATGGTTTAAATTTTTTACAGGCCATCAGATAATATAAAAGTTGTACATGTTACATATCATTGTAATCGTAACGACTTGAGGAACATATATAACAAGACTCGCAAGTGAGGCACAACGCAAATTTTCTATCAATCACAGCCGTTGTTGCAGATTTGCAACAACTTTCGTGATTAATAGAAAATTTACATTGCACTGCAGTCAATGGAATCCCGGCTGGAGTGTATACACACATAGGGGGAAATTTATAAAAAGGCTAAAATGCCTTTTTTAGGCACACATAGGCCCGATTGTCGTAAAAATATTCGAAAATGGTCTATTTGGAAATATTTAATTCGCATTGGGCCCATCTGTGCCTCCTGCGCCAGTGGGGCAGAGAGGGGGCATTACAGGGGGTGCAGCAGCACGTAGAAGGGGCAAAAATGAGAGTGAAACCTACGCCAGCTCTGAGCTGGTGTAGGTTTCAATTTGTTTGCATGGTCGGGCTCTGTGTGCATGGGATTTATGTAGAGGCAATGCGCCTCTACAAAAATCTTCTGAGCTCTGGAGTTGTGGGGACATTTTTAAGCCCAGCGTAAAAAACGACTGACTTAATAAATGTCCCCTAGAGTATACACTCAGACCGCAGGAAAAATTGACATGTCAATTTTGTGCTGCCGCTATTCATTGAATTGCAGCCGCAAAGAACTGTCGGTTCACACAATGGAAAGTGCAGGCTCCAGCCACATTTCCTTTTGTTTGCTATGGTGAATTGGGATGCGGGTGTACACAAATGCACCCGCATCCCAATTCAGCACAAATGAAGATCATCCAGACCAGTACTGCAGTCACAGAAAGGCCGGTGTCTCATGCTGTGTGAGCCCGGCCTTAAATTTATAGGGGGCAATGTATCAGTAGAGATTCTTGAGAGAGTACTTCATTGGATTTTTTTCACTGAGCTCAATGGTTGCTGTTTCATTATGAATCCTCATTAAGTATCCACTGCCTTTGGCTGTAAAACAACCTCATATCGTCAGGCTTCCTCTACCGAACTTGACAGATCCTTCAATTTATTGATTCATTAACCCATTTTCCCTTCAAAGCCCAGTCTATTGACTTTTGTCTCATTGCTCCAAATCACCTGTTTCCAATCTTCTACTGTCCACTTTTCGTACTTTTTTGCAAACTTGAGCCAGCGCTTCTTATGAAGATATTGAAGATGAGGCTTCTTCACCTGTTTTGGGGCCACCATTCCAGACTTGTGTAACGTGCGGTGCATAGTGCTTGCCTGGACATCTGTGATCTCAGTATTATGTAGCATATGAGGCACCTCCACTGCCGTGTTTGTCACATCAGCACTGTTACACTTCGCGATGAGCTGACTTCTTGACTCCAATTTTTTGTTGGATGTACACCTCTTCACTTTTTAATTTAAAGACTTTCTTTTGTATTCTTCCAACTATCTTGGCACTTACATGATACAGTTTGGCAGTTTTCTTGGCCAAGAGACCACTATCGATGAGATGGATGGTTTCTCTTTTCTGGGGAAATTTTCTTCATGGCTGCCGCTTGATTCAAACAAGTGACCTTGTGCTTGTGAATCAACCTAATACCACACTGAGCTATTAGGGAATGTGACAACAGGTTGTAATTTGTAGTATACAAGAAGAAAACAGAATGTTCCACCATAAGAAGCAACACAGCAGCAATGCAATTACATGACAAGAATCTGCATAACAAAGCATAGGCTTAAAAGCTGCAAGTCAAATATATGTATCAGATAGCCAAAATGATTGTCTATAGCACGGGTGGGGAACCTTTTACATGCCGAGGGCCAGTCGGGCATTAATAAAATCATTTGAGAGCCGCATACCATGCATGGCATTTAGTAGCGTGGGTTTGCAGCACCCGGGGCAAGGCAAAGTGTTGTTCCCCTAGTGCCCCTGCTATTGTAGTTAACTCCCAGTGGTGCTCCTTGTAGTCTAGTTAACCCCCACAGTGATGTCCCTGGTAGCCTAGTTAACCCCCAGTCATGTCCCTGGTAGCCTAGTTAACCCCCCCAGTCATTTCCCTGGTAGTCTAATTAACCCCCCAGTAATGTCCCTGGTAGCCTACTTAACCCCCACAGTGATGTCCCTAGTAGCCTAGGTAACCCCCCAGTCATGTCCCTGGTAGCCTACTTAACCCCCCAGTCATGTCCCTGGTAGCCTAGTTAATGCACCCAGTGATGTCACTGTTAGCCTAGTTAACCCCCCAGTCATGTCCCTGGTAGCCTAGTTAACCCCTCCCCCCCCCCCCACACACACACACAGTGATGTCCCCGGTAGCCTAGTTAAACCCCCCAGTCATGTCCCTGGTTGCCTAGTTAACCCCCAGTGATGTCCCTGGTAGCCTAGTTAACCCCCCCAGTGATGTCCCTTGTAGCCTAGTTAACCCCCACAGTGATGTCCCTTGTAGCCTAGTTAACCCCCACAGTGATGTCCCTTGTAGCCTAGTTAACCCCCCAGTCATATCCCAGGTAGCCTAGTTAACCCCCCAGTCATGTCCCTGGTAGCCTCGTTAACCCACCCAGTGATTTCCCTGGTAGCCTAGTTAACCCCCACAGTGATGTCCCTAGTAGCCTAGTTAATCCCCCAGTCATGTCCCTGGTAGCCTAGTTAACCCCCCAGTCATGTCCCTGGTAGCCTAGTTAATGCACCCAGTGATGTCACTGTTAGCCTAGTTAACCCCCCAGTCATGTCCCTGGTAGCCTAGTTAACCTCCCCCCCCCCACACTCACACACACAAGTGATGTCCCTGGTAGCCTAGTTAACCCCCCCAGTCATGTCCCTGGTAGCCTAGTTAACCCCCCTTCCCCCCCAGTCATGTCCCTGGTAGCCTAGTTAACCCCCCAGACATGTCCCTGGTAGCCTAATTAACCCCCCCAGTGATGTCCCTGGTAGCCTAGTTAACCCCCACAGTGATGTCCCTTGTAGCCTAGTTAACCCCCCAGTCATATCCCAGGTAGCCTAGTTAACCCCCCAGTCATGTCCCTGGTAGCCTAGTTAACCCACCCAGTGATGTCCCTGGTAGCCTAGTTAACCCCCCCAGTCATGTCCCTGGTAGCCTAGTTAACCCCCCCCCCCCCCACACACACACACACACACACAGTGATGTCCCTGGTAGCCTAGTTAACCCCCCCAGTCATGTCCCTGGTAGCCTAGTTAACCCCCTCACAGTCATGTCCCTGGTAGCCTTGTTAATCGCCCCCAGTCATGTCCCTGGTAGCCTAACTAACCCCCTAGTGATGTCCCTGGCAGCCTAGTTAACCCTTCCAGTGATGTCCCTGGTAGCCTAGTTAACCTCCCAGTCATGACCCTGGTAGCCTAGTTAACCCCCCCAGTCATGTCCCTGGTAGCCTAGTTAACCCCCCAGTGATGTCCCTGGTAGCCTAGTTAACCCCCCCAGTCATGTCCCTGGTAGCCTAGTTAACCCCCCCCCCCCCCAGTGATGTCCCTGGTAGCCTAGTTAACCCCCCCAGTCATGTCCCTGGTTGCCTAGTAAACCCTCCCAGTGATGTCCTTGGTAGCCTAGTTAACCCCCCACAGTCATGTCCCTGGTAGCCTAGTTAATCCCCTCCCCATTCATGTCCCTGGTAGTCTAGTTAACCCCCCCCCCCCCCAGTCATGTCCCCGGTAGCCTAGTTAACCCTTCCAGTGATGTCCCTGGTAGCCTAGTTAACCCCCCCAGTCATGTCCCTGGTAGCCTAGTTAACCCCCCAGTCATGTCCCTGGTAGCCTTGTTAACCCCCCCCCCCCCCCCCCAGTGATGTCCCTGGTAGCCTAGTTAACCCCCCCAGTCATGTCCCTGGTAGCCTAGGTAACCCCCCAGTCATGTCCCTGGTAGCCTAGTTAATCCCCCCCCCCCCATTCATGTCCCTGGTAGCCTAGTAAACCCCCCAGTGATGTCCCTGGTAGCCTAGTTAACCCCCCAGTCATGTCCCTGGTAGCCTATTAACCCCCCCCCCCCCCCCATTCATGTCCCTGGTAGCCTAGTTAACCCCCCAGTGATGTCCCTGGTAGCCTAGTTAACCCTTCCAGTGATGTCCCTGGTAGCCTAGTTAACCCCCCCAGTCATGTCCCTGGTAGCCTAGTTAACCCCCCCCAGTGATGTCCCTGGTAGCCTAATTAACCCCCCAGACATGTCCCTGGTAGCCTAGTTAACCCCCCAGTCATGTCCCTGGTAGTAAATGATAATAATCACCACATAGCGCACAAAGTCTATGGTACGCAAAAAAAACTAGCATTAATTGGACATCAGTTCTTCTGTAGAGATTCCATGGAGGTGGATAAGATGGCATAACCACGCCTTCAGCTTTGCATCTTGTCCACCTCCATAGAATCTCTCTGAAGAAATTATGTCCTATTGATAGTTTTTTTTGGCTTATCATGGACTTTGTGCACTATGTGGTGATTGTTAGGGCTGCGGCGGCATCCTGTGCTCCGGGCCACTGCCACACCCGCTTTATTCCCCGGCTCTCTGATGCAGATGCCGGAACCCACATGCAGGGGCACGGCGCTGCTGCTTCAGACCCTTGGGCACCTCACCCCTCCTCAGTTCTGCCCCCCGCTGTCCCGGCCGGCGTTCACGCCTCGCCTTCTAGGGCACGCGTGTCGGCTGTCACAGACTTAAGGGGACAGTGCACCTGCCCTATAAATAATGCACCTGTCCTGATATTTCCTGTTGGAGCCTCTGTATTCTTCCCATAGCATGTGGCCCCAGCTCTCCTTGATTTCTGCCCGTGATTCCTTGCCGCCCATTAGCCCATTAGACTCCACTATCTGGTGTGGCTTATGACATTGCTAGCAGTGGTACAGTGGATCCACGACTCCATTTGTTACAGTAGGCTCCAACTATTGATCTCGGTGTGGTGCCTGACATTTGCGAGATAGCTAGAGTGGTCGCCCAGCAGGCCCAACAGATCCTCCAGCAGTCCCAGCAGCTTCAGCACTTGTCTGCCGCTTTCCAGCAACATGCTCCGGCTCAACAGCCTCCACAAGTTTCTCCTTCACCTTCAGCACCAGTGACGTCTACTCTTGGCCCAAATCTATGACTATCATTGCCTTCCAAGTATGGGTTTGACCCAAAGATGTGCAGAGGATTCAACACCCAGTGCACTATGCACATCAAGCTCTTGGCCAACCAGTTCACCACCAAGTGTAAAAGGTGACATTTGTCATCAGCCTCCCTGAGGGGAAGGCCTGTCCTGGGCAGCACCGTTGTGGGATTGCGATGATCTGGTTCAGAATCGGGAGTTCTGGTGCATGTTCGAGAAGCATGCTGCCCACCTTCACCTTCAAGAAGGGCCTTTCCAGTCGTGTGAAGGATGTGGTATACAGCCAAGACCTCTCGACCTCTCTAAACAACCTGATCCATCCGGTTCTCCGAGCAAGAGGAAGAGCTTCTGCAAGAACGCAAGTTATGTAGTCCTTGCCGCACCTTCCATCAGGCTCCAGCTTTCCAGAGACCTCCCGTTCCCGAGTTTCCGCCAGTATCTGAGGAGCCAATGCAGGTGGAGTTTGTCTATCATCAAAAGAAAGAACTTGCCATTGGGAGCAGCATCTGTGCCTCTACTGTGCCAGCCCCAACCACTTCCGTCTGAACCTTCCCCAGAGTCCACAGTGCTTGGGGAACATCTAGGTGTGGTAGGAGAGGCCCCCCCTAGGTGTGAACGTGTCCTCTCCACGTCTGTCCTTGCCAGTTACCATCTCGGCTCCTTTTGGACAGCGGTTCCAGTCCACTGCCCTCCTTTACTCTGGCTCTGCTGCCAGCTTCATTGCGAAATCTTTGGTCCAAAAGTGGCAACTTCCAGTGGTTCGACTCACCAGACCACTGTCTATGTCCTCAGTCACCGGCGAGTCTCTCAACGATTCTGTTCAGTGCACACCGAGAGGATTGCTCTCTACCTCCTGTCTCTTCGGACGTCCTGTTGGGTCTTCCTTGGCTACAGCTTTATGCCCCCAACTTGTCGTTGGGGACCGAATTTCCTCAACCGCTGTCTGAAGACTCCTCAGATACGGCCTCCTTCTTCACCGCCAGATTCTTCCAAGCCATTTCCTGGCCTTCTGGACAAATACTAATATCTGGGAGGTGTATTCTCTGAAAGGGATGCTGACACTAACACTCCATCGGCCATATAATTGCCTTATTGACCTTCTTCCAAGGGCTACGCCTCCTTGTCGTAGAGTGTATCTGCTTTCATTCCCGGAGACGGACGCCATGGCCACTTACATCAAGGAGAACCTGCAACGGGGCTTTATCCAAAAGTCCACCTCACCTGCTGGAGCAGGTTTCTTTTTTGTTCCCAACTTATAGGGAATATTATGGAATATAATAGTGATATCATCAATACATTAACAACACCTTAACACCTTTACAATAAAAGCATCGTCATACAAATCATATCAGAAGGTAGAATATTACAATATACTTGACTTTAATCAAATCCCTTTTAATCAAAATAAGATTTTCCTATGACTATTCTAAGTTTTCCAAAGTATTTGCACTCACAGAGGCGGGGGACTATTTATAACAATGTTCTGGGATAATTGTGCTCCTGGGGATTTAATTACCTGTTTAATGAAATCAACTATTTCAATGTCTTCAACCTATCAATCAAATGGGAATATAAAAGTCGGGTTTTCCTTCCTTAGAATCAACAGAGCGCTTTACAGTCAGAAGATCAACTACAGCCACGATACAGATTATCATAAGGCAATAAGATTCTGTTGTACATCCAGAGAATTCTACAGTGAATTTTAAATGCTAAACTACAGTGAGTACAATAGAATGTATTGCTTGGACAGTATCTATCTATCTATCTATCTATCTATCTATCTATCTATCTATCTATCTATCCATCTATCTCCTCTCTATCTATTTATCTTCTATCTATCTTCTATCTATCTATGTCATATCTATCTATCTATCTATCTATCTATCTATCTATCTATCTATCTATCCATCCATCCATCAATCCATCTCTCTCATATCTATCTATCTCCTATCTATCTATCTATCTAAAAAGCAATATTGGCAGGTCCAAGTTACACATTAGCATTGCCAAAGCATGTGGAAAGTAGGGGGGTGAGGAAATGGGATTCACCGGGGTCGGTGTACAGGGGTTCATGATGTATCATGATGGGGGGTGTGGGATACATTCAGGGTCAGTGTATAGGAGTCCATGACATATCACGCTCCTCTCAGTCTATCTATCTATCTATCTATCTATCTATCTATCTATCTATCTATCTATCTATCTGTTTAATAGTGTTCCACATTTATTATCTATTAATATTATTAGAGATAGGCATTGAAGCTTCAATGCCAGATCTGTAATAGGATTTACCCTACCATGTGCCATTTATAATATGGTGTCTTACATCACAGTGGACTTGGTTTGATCCCTATGTCTGTACAACCTATAGCCAAACCCTGATTATTATAGGCTAGTAGCTATTTTTTGTGTAACTGGTACTCTACCACACCGTGCTTTAACTTCCATGAACGTGCTACATGCCATGCACTGTACATAATTGCTTTATATTTAGAATTGCCAGCTGTTTCTACACATTTGGTTTTCTTTTCTGCTAAATAATTATTTGACATTGGATCCAAGCATAATGGCACACATACCATGCAACTATGAATCAGTTACAGGCATAACCCATGGATAATAATTAAAAAAAATCTCCAATATAAAACAACCCTTTTAGTTATAGAGCATATATTTTCTTTAACATAAAATCAATTTTCCACTATATTACTCTTGCAGGACACCAGAAAACTCAGCTATATAAATTCATTTTATAAGGTATATTAGTGGTGACCACCAGGTCTCGAATTCCAGTTGGGGTAGAGGGGGAGCTATCTTATCTTCTATGGACTCTGTTCTCCGCATACATTCAAAGATTAGTGAATACAGGTATAGAGGCTAGATTCACATTGCCTTATTGAAGCTGGGAATAAAAAAAGATGCTGCCATATATCGCAGTGTACTAGCAATGGCCCCAATAACATCATTGACCTCTACACACTTAAGCACTGACTACATTTGGACTGTTTGCTACCTATATACAAAAGCTTGGTCTGCTGTGCTTAGAGTCCCGTTAAAGTCTGCCCCCTTGTTCTTGTGTTCAATTTCCTATTAAAAAACTTCCCCACCTTACTTTTTTTAGTCCTTTAACATGTTTAAAGGTTTTAATGATGTCCCCTTCTTTCCTCCAGACTTAGATTTACAGATTTAGTACCTTATAGGGAACCTGTCACCCCCCGTGCCGGGGTGAAGGCCGCCCGACCCCCCGCTAGAAGCCCGGATACTTACCCCATCTCACCAAGTCCTGCTCCTGGAGCTGGTCCCGGGACGGAGATATCCTTGTCGGAAACCCGGCACACGCGCTGTAGAGGTGAGTCCGACGCCCATAGAGAATGATGGCTCCATTCATTCTCTATGGGCATTGGACTCACCTATGCAGCACGCGCGCCCCAGGCTTCCGGGGAGGATATATCCGTCCAAGAAGCGGCTCAAGGAGCGGGACTTGGCGAGATGGGGTAAGTATCCAGGGCTCTAGCGGGAGGGTCGAGCGTCCTTCACCCCGGCACTGGGGGTGACAGGTTCCCTTTAATAGAGAAGTCTGGCGATTAAAAAAAAAAAAGATCAGCCGGCTGGGGCAGGGGGAACATATTAAACAATCAATACTTACCTATCCCTGTGCCCATGAAGTGCACTGGCACTGGCTTCGGGACCCTCACCGAAAGGCATTTTCCCCCCAGTTTCAATGCTGTTAGTACTTAGGGTAAAATGCCCAACACGGCTGATGGATTGCCCGCTCAGTCAATCAGTGACTGCAGCTGTGTCCCACCCCAATGACTGACTGGCAGTCCATCTGCCCGGTCAAGATGCTGGCTGTTAAGGAGATCCCAGAGCCCAGCGGGGTCCCAGGGCAGCAATCTGGCGCTGCAAAGGAACAAGGAGAGGTGAGCAGTGATTGTTTATGTTCCCCCCTCCCCTGCTGTTAGAAATCACTACCCCTAAGGGTACTATTACACCAAGCAATTTTCCGACGACTAACGATTAACGATAAACGATCTTAAACAACCGCTAAGGCAAACGACCCGAAATCGTTTGCCCAAGTACATGAAACGATGATCGTTATTTATGATCGTTCTTGCGGTTGTTTAGTCGTCGCTATTGCGTACGTTTCAGCTGTGAATTCTTATTCCACCGAAGGATGTGCGAACGATGTGCGAACGATGAGAGAATGATCAAACGATAAATATAGGTCCGGATCCTATTAAACGATCAACGATTTCTTGTTGGTTGTTTAATCGTTGCCTGCTATTACACGAAATGATTATCAATCAAATCCGAACGATTTAACGATTTTTTGAACGATAATCGTTCCGTGTAATACCACCCTAAGTCCCTCTTTTCTGAAGTCTTTGCCAATCCAGAACTTCCAATATGATAGAGGATTCCTCCTCCCCCAGTGCATTATTTTACACTTAAAAAAACATTGAACTGCAGTTTCCATTGTTTGGACCACTTATGTACAGTAGTAAAGCTAAATAATTTTCTATCTAATCACAGATCAGTAGAGATAATTGAATCTGACGAATTATGGAGTCCTCAAATAGACAATAATTACAGTTAGGATCCTATTAAAACGTAACCTTTAATTAATATTATGTTAAAATTACCAAACACCTATTGTGTACAAAAAACCTCCACCATAAAATACTTGGACCCGCAAGGAGCCGCATACTGATCGCTGCCTGTTACCAGAGGCCTTTGGGCCACGTGAGTGCAGTATCCCTAACCTACTTGGGATATACTGTCTAAGCATCCACGTTATTTATTTTGTTTGTCACCCTGTCCTAATACTGTGAACCCCTTGATGAGTATCAGTACGAAACACTGGTGTCGGGAGTGTATTTAGAAAGGGACATTGCAGGGTGAGTGGCGTTAGGGGTAGTGCGGGGTAGGGGCCGTCCTTTTTAGGGCGATCAAATGAGAAAATCAAATGAGAGAGTCACCTGCCTGTGTACCACACCAAGACTGTCCTTGCCTGGGTAACAGTTTCCCTGGTCCCCTGGGCTGGCAGCACCCCACACTGGGAACTTTCTCAGGAAGCAACTCGATTCCCTCTGGCAACTAAGACCAGCTTCCACATACTGGAATGGAACCCCCCCACACACACACGCACACACATAATATGTATTTACCCTAGAAAAGGGAAGGTATTCATATTAAAATGGAAAAGACTCCTTAAAAAACTAATCTAATAAGTTATTTATTCTTCTTGCAGGTCCCACAGAAAAATGTGGTCACAGTAAGCGGCTAAGGCTAGGTTCACAATGTGTTAGAGGCTTTGTCCATGGCCTCGTAGCAGAATCTGTTGCTGACTGAAGATGAAGATTTTCTAAAATCATTTATATGTCTGACAGGTATTATCATATAGGTTTCCATACTATTGTAAATGTGTACGGAGAATCAAACCATGGTGTCTCAATTCCTTCTTCTGGGATTTCAAAATCTTTATAACTTTAGGGTTTTAATTTTCTCTTTCATCCTCCTGGCTTATCTTACCATATTAGTTGGAAATCTTCTGATCGTCATCTTGGTTTCCACCAACCATCAACTCAAGGTTCCCATGTTCTACTTCCTCAAGCATCTGGCTCTTGTGGATCTTTTGTTCACCACCCACATAGTGCCCAACATGTTACATGTTATACTGATGGCAGAGGGTACAATAACAGTTACTGGGTGCCTTAGCCAGTACTGCATCCATACTCTTTTGGTATATACTCAAGCGATGGTTCTTGCTGCTATGTCTCTTGACCGATACATGGCCATCTGTCAACCTCTGAGATATTCCTCCGTAATGACCCCTAATCTGTGTCTTCATCTGGCAATTTGGTGCTGGGCGGCCGGTCTCTTTCTCAGTCCATCGGAATTTTATTTCTTATTCCACCTTGAATTTTGTAGTTCCAACGTGATTGACCACCTCTTTTGTGATTTAGCTCCGATCCTCCGCTTGGCTTTGACAAACCAACAGTTAGTGGAATGGAACGACTTTGTCGTCTCATTTAGCCTTATCTTCCTCCCATTTCTCTTAATCGTCTTATCATACGGGTTTATTTTTACGACCATCTTGAGGATTTCGACCTCCTCTGGAAGGAAGAAGGCTTTCTCCACCTGTAGCTCACATCTGGCCACAGTCAGCATGCACTGTGGGGTTCTAGTAACTGTCTATGTATTTACTGAAAGGGGGATACCTCCTTATGAGAACAAACTGAGGTCTCTGTTTTATACAGTCCTAACGCCGTTCATTAACCCCTTGTTATATAGTGTTAGAAACCAAGAGTTTAGAAAAACAATAGCTAAATTAGTGCAAGGATTTAAAAGAAAATAGATCTATGGTTACAAAGGTTATTCCAGATTAATATTCATTATATATAAATATATATATATGTGCATATATAATACATGTTAAAGGGACCCTCCAGACAAAACTGATAAATTGTGTAATACATTAGGTTGCAGCCCAGAACACAGGGTGTTAGAGATTATGCTCTTCCCCCTCAGTGTATCAGTTTTACCTGGAGATTTGCTTTAAGTAAAATATTTTGGAAATCATATAGGGAGGACAATTGGGTACGGGGTACTAGGAGGAACACTCTGCCTTATCATAGGTACTGAGCTCATGGTCTGTCTGAATGTTTGTCCCAAGGAAGCCTATCTATGGTTATATCCATGAAGCCAATGACAGATCTTTAAATGTTCTAGGGAAACAATATTGAATGCCCTATATGATGCAGAGTAGCATAGACCCATTCAGATTTGTGGTGTCATAAAGGTTCCATTATGAGGTAATATGACATCAATTACATGGTGAGACATTCAGTATCTGCCTATTGGATAAGAGAGTGAGATCACTGCCAGTGATTTACATACAAGGGGTGGTCAATAGGCCAAGGTCAAAACCAAAAGGGTAGCAAAGTATAAAAACCGAATCCAAGAGAATAGTCAGGTAACAGAGCTGAGGTCGGGATAAGTTAGGTAACAATACAAGGAAGACATATGAAGACGCTTAGCATGCTTGAATCCAAGTCTAATAATTAGCGGGGAGTACAGGGCTGTGAGACACTTTATAGGAGGTCATGGACCCGGACCAGGATTTGGTTAGACCACACACACACACACACACACACACACACACACACACACACTGAAACAGACACAGCACAGTTTAACTAGAAAGACCAATGTCAATCACCAAAGCAAAAGAGAGGTTAACTGTTAAAGGAGTTGGGCATTTTATGGTTAAAGTGTACAGTATTAGTAACTGTAGTCACTGTATATACTGACAGCAGCTTCCTGAGTACCTCATAGAGCTAAAATCAGACTCCTCTTCTCCAGGCTGTGCTGCCCTGCTTTGTGGTGAGTCTGTCCATAACATGGCTGACATGGAGGAGAATTTGACCATGCCTGGCCCTCAGTGTCCACCACTGAGCCTGTATATGCCTATGGTGGACACTGGGGGTGGGGTATGGTCACTTGTTGCTCCATGTTGGCCATGTTATGATTAGACTCACCACAGAGCAAGGCAGCACAACCAGGAAGAAGCAAATCTGATTTTAGCTCTGTGAGGCATGCAGGTTGCTACTCTCAGTAAATAATTTGAATACACTTACTTATACTACACACAAAAAATTTTACTACAAAGTGGCCAACTTCTCTAAGTGTTTAAAGGTAACTAGCAGGGAAGAGATGGGTGTGGTAAAAATTCAATGAACAGAGCAGAAAGACTAGAGCTGTGTTCAGAGAAGTGGAAATAAAACACAGAATACAAATTAATCATCACTAAGAGCGCAGTTTCGGTCATATACCAGAGCTGTGGACTACACCGAGGTTGGAACAGGCATGGGCATAACATTGTGACAATGACAATGAGATTACTTTATGATAATAATAATAATAATAATAATAATAATAATAATAATAATAATAATAATAATAATAATAATAATAATAATAATGCTATATGTGTAGAGCCAATAAGGAATATTCTTAGTAAAATGCATTTCGTACTGTGACGTCACCATGATACTGTATGTCTCCACAATATTAAAGAGGGTAAACTACAGTCAGATCTGTGATTTCTGTGTTTCTATAACACATGGCAGGGACTTGGATTGCTGGTAGAATATATAACCCTTCTTTGGGATGACATTTTTATTCCCCGCTATAGACATCTGATAAAAACATCATACCCACAATGTTCCCTTGGAAGTGATTCTGTTCAATAGTTTTTTATTCAAATTTTTCAGCAAAACTTGACAATACAAGAACTCTAATATCACAGGTCATTCATAAGACATGCAAGATAACATAAGCAGCATATAACTGGTGACATGTGCAATTGGTGTGACAAACAGTGCTTCACAATACAAAACCAACAACAACAACAAAATGAATATACATGGGTACACATACAATACCAGAATTAAGAGTAATAGTGTCTAAGATCACCTGGAACATGCACTGCCATCTCTACCCTAAATCCCAGGTATCCCGAGATATTAAGTACAAAGAGGTCTTTACTGATATTCACAATAAGTGGATTGACTTCACCCTAGCCATTTGCTATTTAACTTATTCACAGAGGATGCCCCATGTGCTATTATTCTTTCATATTGGAAGGAACTGTTGACAGGCGCTATAAATTCTTGGACTTACGGAACCTTAGCTGATTTCCAATATCTGGTCAAAACTATTTTTTCATGAATGAAAAGTAGACATGCTAAAGACCTAAGTTTAGGAGGGATAGCAGAAGTGTGAAGGGGTTAATAGGTAAGTTTGAGGTGCGAGCATGATGTTGCTAGGAATAACCCACCTAACAACTGCGAAACATTCCTTCCATTATTTATGTGTGTTGGGGCATCACCAGAGAGTATAGAAAAACATGCCAATGCCACCAGATTTCCTCCAACAGTGATTGCGAGACTAACCAATCTCTCCGAGGTATAGTACCACTGTAGGATGGTCTTAAGGTCTGACTGTAAGTGGGAACTGCATCTAAATGTGCTATGAATTACATGAAAAGCCGCCTGCCACTCCTCCCCAGTAAACGCAAGCTGTAGATCACATTCTCAGGACCTAAGGGAGTGGTACTTATTAAACACATTGGGGGACATTTATGAAGTCCGGCGTTTTTTATGCCGGCTTACAAATGTCTCCGCAGCTCCGGAGCTCAGGGGATTTATGTAGAGGCGCATTGCCTCTACATAAATCCCAATCGCATGGAGCTCAGAGCTGGCGTAGGTTTTAGTATCATTTTTCCACCCGAAAAATGATAAATGCGGGGCACGCAGAGGCTGCGCCCCCTCTGTGTGCTGCCGAACCCCCCGTAATGCCCCCTCTCAGCCCCACTGGCAAAGGTGGCGCAGATGGGTCAGATGCAAAAAAAATATTCACAAAAATTTGCTTCCAGCTAGTAAGGTCAAGGTACAGTACATTCACTTCTAGAAATGACATAGGCAGAAGGGTAGGGTTCAGTGAGGAACGGGTATTTGATTGGATAGGATATTTTTCCCAGGCTCTATACGAAGCTACCACCATAGGATTTAAGCAGGTAAGTTTGTCAGATTTCCAAAAAGGTAGAAACAAAATATGATTTAAGTCTAAAGGTCGGGCATCATAGCTTTTTATCTGAACCCATGGCAAACTTGTGTCCAATTTCCACCACCTCTTTAAAAAAAGTGAGTGTAGCTATATAATAACATCTGATATTCGGGATTCCCATCCCTACCACCTTCCGTTGCTTATGCAACAGTTTAGTAGCAATCTTTGCTTCATCATGTACCCAGGCAAACTGATTATGTGTTGCGTTTTAGTGAAAAAGCTAACGGGTAAATGTATAGGCAGCACCCGGAACAAATACAGGAACTTCGGAAGTAGGAACATTTTCAGAGTGGCAACTCGGCCAACCGAAAAAATTATTGATCTGGACAACTGCTTCTTCCAAGATTCCACTCAGTGAGGAGTAGGGAGTAGATAATTTAATTTGTAGATATTCTATGTTGCTAGTTTTCCAATCAAATTGGTAATCTGTTTTCCATCTATCAATTAAATCAGGGGGTATATTAATTGGCAAGGCCTGGGTCTTAGAGGCATTGAGATGTTAGAAAGACAAAGTGCCAAAGTCCTCTATCAGTCGCATAGTAGTCTGCAATGGAATCGCAGGGTTTGTAAGGATCAGGATGACATCATACTCTTGGGCTAGGGGCTCCATTGAGATAATAAATATTAAGGGGGACAAGGACAACCTTGCCTTGTTCCGTTAGTGGTATAAAAGTATTCTGAGAGAGTGCCATTAGCGAAAGCTTTTGCAGGTGGGGATGAGTACAAGGCAGAAACCATATCCAAAGGAGCACCAAGAAGGCAAACGACCAGCGTAGCCGATGAAATGCCTTCTCGGCATCTAGGCATCTAAAATTCTGCTTGCATTCCGCTCAAATTAAGTCTCTATTCTGCTTCTATTCTGCCGGAGCAGAATAGAAGAGGAATTTCCAGCAGAACTCTTTCCTTTTCAATTCCTCGTCTATTGCTGAGTGTGCATGACCGCACAGTGGTCAAAACAATGTAATGTTTCCAGTTTTAAAATAATGCACTGATAAGAACTTCCTGGATCCAATGGTCACTATTGATGGCACAGTGGTTCTCCTGGTCCAAAGAAGTTCAAGGTGCAAAAATAAGCAACTACGGTGATGGTGTCTGTGTTCTGGGATAAGAAGGGTGTGCTGCTAATGCACTACCTTCAAAATTTTTCCACCATCAATGCAAGGTATTACATTGAACTTCTGGACCAATTGAAGGCAGCTCTGAAGGCCAAAAGGTGCGGAAAGCTCTCCAAAGGAACCTTGTTCCTGCAAGACAATGCCTCTGCTCACACTGCACAAGCAACCATGGCGAAACTGGTGGAGCTAGGCTTCAAGTTGGTTGGCCAGCCTCCTTATTCACCAGATCTTCCAAACCTGAAGAAACACCTCAAGGGTACCAAATTTCACCCCATTTCTGATGTCATGGCTGCTATGGATGACTGGTTTGAGCCACAACAAAAATCCTTCTTTCTGCAAGGTTTACAGAACTTGGAATACAAATGTAAGAAGCGTGTTGACATCAGTGGAGAGTATGTGCAATAAAACATAAAGTCAAAGACTTATCAGCAGCTCCTCTTTTAACCAGTAGGAAGAGGGATATTGTGATCCTGCTGTACAGAGCTCTAATGATATCATATCTGGAATACTGTGGTGATGTTCCATCACATTATCTGTCGGTGGTTGGTCAGGGGAGCCCCATACACCTTTTCTCAAAAGTTGAAAATGCTGCAGAAGCATACAGCATTGCTTACCCGTCTGCCCTAGTTCTAAAACTATCAAATTATTTTCTTTTAGGGCTCTTACTTCTATATTCCATGGCGGTACTTACTGGTTACACAGTTGCTCAGTACTACAATTCCAGAAATGCATTGCTTTCCCTCAGGTCCCAAACTGTCTAGTCCCCTCCCTCAGCACTCCTGACAGTGTGCCACCCAAAGTTGTTGCAGAATGTCTTATTTTACTGCAGATTATTGCACATCAGCAAGGTTGCTGCATTCACTTCTTGTCTGCTCTCCGTAGCACCATTCAACTAGGTAGCATATCATAAGTGCACCTTACGTCCAAGGCAAGGTCCTCAGAAACAAGATCCAGTCAGAAGGGGAATATACAGTTATATCCAGTCATCCACAGGTGACGTCTTCTCTGATTGGAGACGTTTATTTTCTTCTCCATCCAGCCCAGGCTGCCATGAAGTCTTGTACCGGTCACATCTCATCTATGCCGAGTTTGCTGCCCAGATATCTTTGGATCCTTACTCTCTATACTATCTCCTACTACTGTCACACAATGCTGCTGTACATGTGATCCCTGGTCTGTATAATTATGCCACCATGACTCCTTGAATGGATTGTCTGAATTATCTAAAACAAAATACAGCAGGACATGGAGCTGCTGGAAACAGCCAAGCACTAGCCAAGATACTAACCCCATTTTTGACTAGATTGTTTAACAGCATACTCGCTAATGATAAATTCCCACCTGAAATGCTTAAGGCCCTGGTGATAACTCTACCTAAACCAGGAAAACCACCTAATATTGCGGCCAACTTCCGTCCAATTTCCCTGCTAAATGGGGATTTAAAATTATACGCTAAATTAATAGCAGGTAGAATGGCAGAAGTCTTACCCTCTTTGATTAATGGTGACCAGGTGGGATTTGTCCCTGGAAGACAAACATCAGATGGGACACGTAGATTTATAAATTTCATCTCATTAGCAGAAGCCTGACGAACGCCTTCTCTGCTCCTTACCCTGGATGCGGAGAAGGCGTTCGATCGGGTCCACTGGGGGTATCTACAGGCCACATTGAAAAAAATTGGGCTAAAAGGCCCCATTCTTAAAGCCATAATGGCCCTTTATACAGTGCCTACTGCACAGATATACTCTGCTGGTACCTTATCTCGCACATATGAAATATCAAATGGGACTAGACAGGGTTGCCCCCTGTCCCCTATAATTTTTACTATGGCAATTGAGCCATTAGCTCAGAAAATCAGAACGCATCAAGGTATCTCCGGTATAAATATAAAAGATGTAGAACATCGTATAGGTCTTTTCACGGATGACATCATTTTGGCAATATCCGACCCTGAAACTTCTTTAGCTCACACGGTACAAGTTTTAACAGCATTCAGAGAAGCTAGTTATTATAAAGTAAATTCTAACAAGTCTCTAATATTAGATATGGGCCTTCCGTCACATATGGTTACAAAACTTAAGGAAACTTTCCTGTTCCAATGGAATGGAGGACATATTCCATACCTAGGTATAACTCTCACATACCCAATAACTAAATTAGCATCTACTAATTTTAAGACCCTTATGACTACTCTTAATAATGAGATTAATAGACTTGCGAAGGTACCAATATCCTGGGTTGGTCGTATATCTACGGCCAAGATGGTGTTACTTACTAAGGTCCTATACTACTTTAGAAATCTGCCTGTATACTTTTCTCTAACTATGTTACGAAGTGTTCAGTCGGCTTTTACTCGCTTTATTTGGGCAGGACAGAAGGCACGTGTAGCTAGTAAAGTTCTTTGCTTACCTGTTAAGCAAGGGGGTCTGGGTAGCCCAAACATAATTATGTACTACTCAGCTACGATTATGGACCAACTAAAACAGTGGTGGCATAAGGACAGCGAGAAAATATGGGTCAATATGGAAAAAGCATCTATACCCAATAATAATCTCCTGGCATTGCTGTGGCAACACCGCTTAGCTCCAATATCAGTTAAACTGTTATTACCTACGATAGCTGCGGCATTAAAAGTATTTAATAAACGTGAGGTCATACAATACTTAGTACCTACACGCTTAGGTGTCATCCCCCTCGCAACTCTGCATGGTCTTATCTTGGACTCAGATTATAGTGATTGGATATCTAAAGGCATAACTACAGTTCAGGATTTGTATTATGATAATCAACTGAAATCCTTCTCGGAGTTAGTGGCCATATATAATATCCACAATAAGGATTTCTATAAATACTTACAAATGCGGCATTGTCTCGCTAAGCTTAAATTACAGAAGGTTGGGGACACCACTAAATTTGATACTTTCTTGAGGAGCAGAAATAGTGGCGTAAGAGGTATAGCTTTAGCATATAGCTTAATAGCTTCGCAGCAGGTAGAAATGGGATTTATGTTCAAGTGGGAAAGGGATTTAGGACGTATATTCTCACAAGAACAATGGTATACTGTCTTCGGACTAGCAACTAGAGTGTCTCATTGTATAGGTCATTTGGAATCCTCAAGAAAATTAATGTACAGGTGGTATATGACACCGTACAGAATGGCTAAAATGTTTCCCGATGCTTCTACAGTGTGTTGGAGATGTGGTGCCTTGGTTGGGAACTTATTGCACATTTGGTGGGAATGCCCGCCATTAGTATCATTTTGGTCAGGTATCAGGGCATACTTAGAAGCATTGCTTGGATACCCATTATTATTTTGGGGCCCAAGCTTAGCGTTGTTGTCACATGATACTGATGGAATTCCAAAAGAGGATATTGCCGTAGTTTTGCATGTTCTTATGGCAACCAGGAATTGCATAGCTAAAAAATGGAAATCTATAGAGATTCCAACAGAAACGGAAGTCACCGCTGCAGTGCGATATAATTTCAATATGGAGTTCATGATTGCCATTAGAACTAGTAAGGTTTTACGATTTAATAAATGTTGGGATAAATGGAAAGAGTTTTACAAATAGGGTTGCTCTGTATTTGTACCATGGCTAGATTAGGTGGTGTCCAAGAGATGAATCTTATAACTTTATTGGTTAGATAACTAGCTGTGTTACAGTATTAAAATGTTATGAGCCTAAGTACCTTCACTGTGCCTTTATGTTTTAATTACCTAAGCATGGACTGTGTAAATGTAGTGTTTTGTTTTGTTATAGTCTGTTTTGGAGCTGATTATGTAATCAGCCAATGTTCGTGAGTATTGTAAAAAATGATAAACTTCTTTAATAAAAATTTAAATAAAAAAAAAAAAAGAAACAGCCAAGCACACAACTCTCTCAATAGTAATTCAATAAAGATGCGGGTCACATGCTAACCCGCAGCTCCATTTGTAACTAAGGAGCCAGAGATAGAGGTCGGACCTTTACAATCTTTTACTTGTCCCTATTCTGTAGACAAATTAACAAATTTAAATCGGGAAAAAAACTTAAATAAGTTGCCACCGTTGAAAGTTGAAAGAACATCAGTAGAACATGTACCCTCACCAATGCCCCGAATGAAGAGACTGTAGGCCCATAAGTCACTATAGTCCTGTACAGTGACACTCCTGGCCCGTCATCTCCCTTCCTACAACTGCAACTCCCTTCCTACTACAACCCTGTTCTGCTCTGCTGACGTTTCTTATGCAAGGAAGGGCAACCTTATAGGGAATGTTATGGAAAATGATAGTGATATATGGTTACAGGATAGGAATACCACTTTAAATAGCCCTATAGTGAAAGCCATAGAGTGATACAAATCCCATCAGAAGGCATCACATGTGGAAATATCACAACATCCCTGATTTATACGACATCAAATCACATTGAGATTTTCCTATGACTTTTGTTAAGTATTTGCAGTCACAGAGGCAGGGGACCAATTTATAACAATCTTCTGGTCTCTGGGATAATTGTGCTCCTGGGGATTTCATTACCTGTTTAATGAAATCAACTATTTCAAGGTCTTCAACCTGTTAATCAAATGGGAATATAAAAGTCACATTCTCCTTCCCTGACATCATACAGAGCGCATTACAGTAAGACCATCTACAGCCATTAGGTTCAGTTCTACATCCACAGAATTCTACATTACATTATCAATGCTTCTTGGGATCTAAAATAATAGTGAGTACTACTGAATTTATTGGCTTGACAGTATCTATCTATTTCCTATCTATCTATCTATCCTTAATCCCTGAAAAATGGTGCCAACATATACTTTAGTGGACTGGTAAGGGACCCATTAACTTTCCAGTCCAAACAAAGTAGGTTCACCTCTCAATCTTATGGTGCGTTTACATGGAACGATTATCGTTCAAATTTTCGCTATAACGATCGCATTTAAGCGATAATCAGCTTGTGCAAACACAGTGAACGATGAAACGACAAGCGAAAAATCGTTCATTGTGATCTTTCAACATGTTCTCAAATCGTCGTTTGCTGAAAATTCGCGGATCGCTTTGTGTGAGATGGGCTTAAGTGATCTTATAAACGATCCCAATAACGATTTTTCCAACAATTTTTCCATCAATTTATTTGTCTAAATGCTGATCGTTATAAAAAGCAAATTGTTGCTTCAAAATCATTAAACAATCGATTCGGCGAATTATCTCTTCGTGTAAACGAACCATTAATCATGCTCATAATGTATACAAGGCATACCTGTCCTGGTTGTGTTTCCAAGACCATGGGAGGTGCACACATCACCCAGGAGCTTGCTGGGTATCTGTAGTCCAAATCCAATAAAATGTTTGTTGCACTCAAATCCCATAAATAAACGGTCCTTTTTTTTAGTCACACGCAATTGTTTAATAGTGGATTGTATTTGTACTTGTGACTAATAAAGCACCGTTTATTTATGGGATTTGAGTGCAACAGACATTTTCTTGGATTTGGATTTACCCCATTAACTTTACCGACCCTAACATAGTCACTCCCCACATATATATTTATTTATCTGGACTCAAAAGCTTGTTCTGCTGTGCCACTAAAGAAAATTTATATGTGCAGGAAATGACCCAGACATATTCATTAGTCGACAATGTTTGGGTAATGAAAGTTAAGTGGGCCATGACCTTCTGTTTTTACAGGTTTCTGACATATACATCATTAGCCGTTTTGCACTGTGAATTCAGCCTTAAAAAGGTATGACGCTTTCTTTTTTTGCATATATTTTTTATACAACCCCCCCCACCCCCCGCACACCGGCTTCATTCGGTCCTACGCTGGGGCCCACATAACCTCTTTGCCGACTAATGCAAAGGATTTCCAGCAACTCGGTACAGTCCAAAAACTTTATTGAAGTTATCACCTAAAATCCACAAATATAGGTTGCTTACGCGTTTCAATCGTTCTTGTTCTTAATCATAGCAATTTTGCCGACACCCCCGCAGCTAAAGAGGCTGGAAGTCAAGGTCTCCAATGGAGACCCTGACTTCCAGCCTTCAAAAGAGCTGTAAAAAGAAGAGGGGTCTGAAAATTGTGACATCACTGCCAACGTGATCCGAACAGTGCCGTAGGAGCAAAATGAAGCTTTGGCAATAGGGCTTGAAGCTTTGTCAATTTGGGAGGAAAGCGGAGTACCTGGAGAAAATCCACACGAACACAGAGAGAACTTAAAAACTCTATCTATCCAGCTAGGGCAAGAACGCAAAATAGCTCCCACCACTCATTCTAGTGTCACCTATAGGTAGTTACCATACTACAGAAATGGTCATCAGCCAAGCCAGAGACTCTAATCTGTAGGCAAAAGAGTTTTGGTTGGTCATGTGAGATGCTATACTGTACGTATAGGCGTTGAGAGGGAACTCACGGAGTTCCTGCTAGTAATGACTCTTTAAGACTTCCTGCAAGATTTGGTAAAATTTTGAAGATTTTTCGAAATTCATTTATATGTCTGACAAGTATTATCTTACAGGTTTCCATACCATTGTAAATGTGTACGGAGAATCAAACCATGGTGTCTGAATTCCTTCTTCTGGGATTTCAAAATCTTTATAACTTTAAGGTTTTGGTTTTCTCTCTCATCCTCCTGGCTTATCTTGCCATATTAGTTGGAAATCTTCTGATCGTCATCTTGGTTTCCACCAACCGCCAACTCAATGTTCCCATGTTCTACTTTCTCAAGCATTTGGCCCTTGTGGATCTTTTGTTCACCACCAACATAGTACCCAACATGTTACATGTTATATTGATGGCAGGGGGTACAATAACTGTTACAGGGTGCCTTATCCAGTACTGCATTCATTCTCTTTCAGTATGCACGCAATCGATGGTCCTTGCTGCTATGTCTCTTGACCGATACATGGCCATCTGTCAACCTCTTAGATATTCCTCCGTAATGACCCCTAAATTGTGCCTTCATCTGGCTTTCTGGTGCTGGACGGCCGGTCTTTTACTCAGCCCAAGCGAATTTTATTTCCTATTCAACCTTACTTTTTGTAGCTCTAATGTGATCGACCACTTTTTTTGTGACTTAGCTCCGATCCTCCTCCTGGCTTCGTCAAACCAACAATTAGTGGAATGGCAAGACTTTGTCATCTCACTTCTTCTTATCCTCCTTCCATTTCTCTTAATCATCTTATCATATGTGTTTATTTTTGCAACCATCTTGAGCATTTCGACCTCCTCTGGCAGGAAGAAGGCTTTCTCCACCTGTAGCACACATCTGGCCACGGTCAGCATGCACTGTGGGGTTCTAGTAACTGTCTATGTATTTACTGCAAATGGAAAGCCTTCTCAAGAGAACAAACTTAGGTCTCTGTTATATACAGTCCTAACACCGTTTATTAACCCCTTGTTATATAGTGTTAGAAACCAAGAGTTTAGAAACGCAATAGCTAAATTAGCTCAAGGAATGAAAGGAAAATAGGTCCATGGTTCCAGATTGTTTCAGATTGTTATTTATTATATGGATGGACTCACATGTATCACATCGCAGTGGATTTAACGCTGCAAATAAATTACTGATCGATTACTGCCGAGTGAGTTTCGGGGAGGTGGGGAGGCTGGTTTTGAGGGTCAGTGTATCAGTATTGTGGCGCGGTCCAGTTTTCAAACCGCCATCCAGTTCTCGCCATCTGCGTCGTTTTCTCAATCTGTAATTATGGCTGCTCAGTGTACTGGAGGTGGGTCCAGCTCCCCCAGTGCACAAAACAGCCTTAATTGCAGAGAGAAACCAGCGGCAATGGTGGGAACCGGGCAGCAGTTTATAAAAATAGACCATTAGGATCTATGCGTTTGTGCTGACCAGGTGATATAAAAAAATATAATTAGCTTTAGTGGTACAGTTAGTTTAAAATGTCAATGTCGTTATAACTTTAAAAATCTAAATCAACAGTAGATGTGATATAAAGCAAGTTTGCAATTTACTTTCATTATTTTTTATAGTTATTATGGAAAACTTCCTGTTTTCTGACTGTTTTTATCTCAAAAAACAGGAAACAGTCAGAAAACAGGAAGTCCTGAGACTGGACCTGGATTTCTGGTAAGTATAGCTTTGTTTTACAGCATGACAACAACAAAAATAATGAATGTATATTGCAAACTTGTTTGATATATCATCTACTGTTGATTTAGATTTTGAAAGTTATAACGACAGGTACACTTTAAATACATCCTTCACTTTACCATCAAGCAAAGTGCAAAACAGAAAAATAAAAATTGTGTCCAATGAGAAGCAGGAGAGCTAGCACCAATGTCCACAACAATATATCACATACGGACCCATGAACTAGGACGATCCATAAGAGGAGATCGGCAAATATAAAGCAGCTCGCAGGTGCATCAAGCTATCAACAGTATGCAAACAAATCATTTGTTTAGAAGAATAAAAATATTTCTTGGCTGAAATTGGAAAAAAAGAACCTGCAGTTCTACAAATTTCAAGAGATTTTGCTTTTACTTTGTTTACTTTGAAATAAAACAAACATTATCTCTATATTGCAGGTCAGTATGATTACTGTGATACTCAATATATATCATTTTTGCTTTGTTTTACTAAGGCTGGGTTCACACTGTTTTTTACAGTGCATTTTTTTTTTATCTCTTTTTTGCAAAAAATGGATGAAAAAACGGATGTATTTCTGTGCATCTGTTTTCCCATTGACTTCCGTTATAGAAAAAAAAAGGATCAAAATATGGATCAAAACACATCTGTTTTTTATGTCAACAATGTTTTTGGGTACGCTGAAAAAAACGGATGAGGTTTGATTCGTTTTTTTATCTGTTTTTTTTTTATAATGGAAGTCAATGGAAAAAATGGATTAAAACTGATTTTCATCTGTTTTTTTCCTAAAACTGTTGACACAAATGGACTGCAAAAATGCGGGGTCAACCCAGTTTTACTCAAGAAAATGAACACTTAAAAGTTAAGAAACATGGTTTTATTTTTCTCATCCTATAACCTCTAGAACCTCTTCATTTTGTCTTCTATGGAGAAGTATGATGACTTACGTGGTGTGCTGTCATCTCTAGCTTTTATACGAACCGGATTGTCCTATCTTACCTGATATATATGATATAAACAAAAATAAGTAATTGAGCATTAGACATTATTTTATGACTACGCCGATAACAATACTGAATCGATAATTTATTTAATAGTTCAGACAATTATGTACATGGCGATACCAAATATATATATATATATATATTTTAAACCTTTATTTAAAAAATATGACTTTTCTTTAATGTTTTTATAGACTTTTAAAAACTTTGTTCCTCTAGGGGACTATAATAAGCAATCATTACACTGCTTTTACTAATCAATGCTATACCACTGTATAGCATTGATCACTTAGATTGGTGGTCTGCTGTCTAATGGTACTACGACTTGTACCTATGCTGAGAATGCCCCATAAGATGCAGAGCAGCATAGATCCATTCAGATTTGTGTGAGAGTCCCATAAAAATTCCCAACTATGGAAATAAGTGCTGGTAGTTGTTATTACTGTGAGATGCCCTAATCTAACGGGGGTCAGTCTCACAGAGACAGATAGGGTTTCTCTATTAGGCCATATAGACATTAAAAAGAGGATGGAAGACTCCTATGGGGACTCCTTACTATAAGCGATAGTAAAGTGGTAAAGTGTCTCCTGAATAAGAGCAGCTCCTGCTCTGATGGACCCGGATGCCATGGTTTTCATGGCTGGTCATTTATTTGACTGACTGATATATAATACTACACATTCCCTTCAATATTTGAAGCCAAAACGTTAATTTCTCATAAATATAAAGTTGTGCTGTGGCCATGTATACTGTATATATGCATGAATTAGGGACCAGGTCCCTTTGTGCCCCCATATAGTAGTTAGACACCCTCTAAGCCCCCATATAATAGTTAGACACCCTCTAAGCCCCCATATTGTAGTTAGAAACCATCTAAGCTCCCATTTAGTAGTTTGGCCTCTCTGTGCTCCCATATGGCAGTTTGCCCCCCCCCCCTCTGTGAATCAATATAGTAGCTAGGTCCCCTTTGTATATCTATATAGTACTTAGGCCTCTCTGTGCAGGTAGCCCCTCAGTAGATAGTATCCCCTATGTAGCAACCCTTCTCCCTTAGTCACCACAAAGTTAAAGGGCCAGACTGCCTGCTTTTGTCAGGTGCTGAAGTTGGTCATGTTGTCCTCTCTCTCTGAAAGCAGGAGGGCGCCACCAGAGACCACCACTTGGCCTGTTGGAGGAAACACCCCTGCCCCAGACTTAAAAGACTTTAGTGATGACTTTGGGAAACATCTTTCCCACAGTGTTCCCCTTATAAGTGGGAGGGATTCTAATAGGAAGCTTTCTGCTCTACGTGGTGACTTTATACATGCACGGTTTACACTCTAACAGACCGCCCTGATGACACATCGTTCAGGCAGCATAAAAGTGATGACAGGTTCCCTTTAAAACCTTCTACTACTCCCCCTCCCTCTCCCGGCTTTTGAGAATGTATCACAAAGCTTTCCTCTCAGACTTCATTTCCTTAGCTGGCTTGTTAGTACATTATTCATGTAGATAATATTCTCACCGGCATTTAACAAGCAATGTTATAGAGCAGTGAGGTGTGGTTCCTCTCTTACAGGGCATAGACTGCACATAGACTGTCATGGCCCCTTTACTCTATTACCAGTGCCAACAGAATACCCCAGTTAAAAGCAATGGGAGAAGTGGTGGCTTCTGGGAGCTTGAGAGATTGCTCCTGGATCATCCAGGGAAGTGGGTATGTATGAGTTACAGGTCACCAGACAGGAAGACATGGGTCACACAGTCTACAGAATACACAGAGAGAAACTGTATATATAGTGTGAAAGGTGGGGCAATACTGCTCTGTGAGGTCAGACTATTGGACCCCTACTGATATTTATGCAAAAGAAGAGCCTGTGGAGCCTCATCAAAGAGTCTCAAAACACAGGACCAGCCAGATATCCCTCGGGGAAGGACCCAGCCAAGGGTGGCTCCTGTAAAGAAACCTCCAAATCCACCATATTAAGTGGCCCTATAAGTCAATGTAATCGTAAGGGAAAAACCAAGGCTAGGTAACCATCCACATACAGCTGTTTCGGGGGGGTTGCCCCTCATCAGTGTGGAGCAGGATTCTGGCTAGGTGGGAGCAATGTCTAGTAGAGCCATAAGAGAAACAGATCGCTGATCTGAGGGATACCAGCCAAACGACAACAATGCCGGCTGCTAGTGAAAGCGCTCAATGCAGTGAAGTCCTAGGTGCATTGCCCCCTGGAAAACATGAATATGCAAAATAAGGGCCCGTGGAGCCTCATCAAAGAGTTTCAAAACACAGGACTAGCCAGATATCCCTCCGGGGAGGACCCAGCCAAGGGGTGGCTCCTGTAAGGAAACCACCAAAACCACCATATCAAGTGGCCCTATATAACAGAAGTGAGATGTCCCCAGAATGAACATGTCCATGGGGCTTTCTTGGCAGCAATGCTCAGAAGCCATATAATGAATGAATAGAGAGCTGGCGTGACAGACACAATGCACTCTGTTCCTTCCAAAGACAATTTTTTTCTCCATTGATGGTGAGGATCCCAGAGGTTTGACATCCTCTGAGCAGCATGATACCCCCTATCCTGTGGATAACACGCTGAGATGGGAATATCCCTGTAATGCTGGACATTTTAAAGGGGTTGTTGACTGGAAAAAAAAATATTTCAAATCAAATAGTGCCAGAGATTTTTAATTTACTTCTTTTGAAAAATCTCAAATCTTCCAGTACTTATCAGCTGCTGGATGTCCAGCGTGAAGTGGTATTCTTTCCAATCTGGAGAGCAGGAGAGATTTTCTATGAGGATTTTATGCTGCTCTAGACAGTTCCTGACATGGACAGAGGTGGCAGCAGAGAGCATTGTGTCAGACTGGAGCGAATACACCACTTCTTGCAGGACATACAGCAACTGATAAGTACTGGAAGACTGGAGATTTTTTTTCAAATACAAGTAAATTAAAAATCTCTGGCACTTTCTGGCACCAGTTGATTTGAAAAAAAATTTGGGTTAACTACCCCAGGCCTTATTCACATGTTCCGTAATAGTAGATCTACATTTAAGTACTTGAGTTATTGCCCATTGATTTCTATTGGATTATGTACATGATCAGTAGATTACGAGTATGCAATCTGATCCGCAAAAAACAAGGACATGTCCTAGTGCGTAATTTAAAAAAAAAAATTTTTTTGTGGATTCACCCATAGAAGTTAATGGGATCTGCTAATTGTTACAGCTTGTAACCTTTTGGCATCCGTATGGTCCACATAAATCAGCGAAGTAAGAAAACCAAAAGGAGGATATGTCACTACACATGGTATCACTTCTCTATTACAATCAGTGCAGGCAAAAATCCGACAAAGTGCAAAAAAAAGAAGAGAAGAGACCACATCCACAGCCCTGTGGAGTGGTCAGGATGGTTAGGCCCCTAATGTGACATAGACTGTAGGACAAAACATCAAAAACATCACAGACACCAGCGTAGCCACCATGTAGGCAGACCATGCAGCTGCTACAGGGCCCGAGCATTAGGGGGGTGTGGGGTCCGCCCTGGCAAAGTCTGATCTGCCTCTATGGTCACACTTTAGGGCACTATTATTGGTTATATAGGTTTAGAGGGGGTATGTGGCCTCTATACTGTCACTATTATTGGTTATATATGTGTAGAGGGGTCATGTGGCCTCTAAAGTGGCACTATTATTGGTTATATAGGTGTAGGGGGGGTTATGTGGAATCTATATGGGCTCTATTATTGGTTATATAGGTGTAGAGAGGTTATGTTGCCTCTATATGGGCCCTATTGTTGGTTATATAGGTGTAGAGGGGTTACATGGCCTCTATACGGTCACTATTATAGGTTATATAGGTGTAGAGGGGTTATGTTGCCTCTATACAGGCCCTATTATAGGTTATATAGGTGTAGAGGGGTTATGTGGCCTCTATACGGGCCCTATTATAGGTTATATAGGTGTAGGGAGGTTATGTGGCCTCTATACGGGCACTATTATAGGTTATATAGGTGTAGAGGGGTTATGTGGCCTCTATACGGGCCCTATTATAGGTTATATAGGTGTAGAGGGGTTATGTGGCCTCTATACGGTCACTATTATAGGTTATATAGGTGTAGAGGGGTTATGTTGCCTCTATACGGGCCCTATTATAGGTTATATAGGTGTAGAGGGGTTATGTGGCCTCTATACGGGCACTATTATAGGTTATATAGGTGTAGAGGGGTTATGTTGCCTCTATACGGGCCCTATTATAGGTTATATAGGTGTAGAGGGGTTATGTGGCCTCTATACGGGCCCTATTATAGGTTATATAGGTGTAGGGGGGTTATGTGGCCTCTATACGGGCCCTATTATAGGTTATATAGGTGAAAAGGGGTTATGTGGCCTCTATAGGGTCACTATTATAGGTTATATAGGTGTAGAGGGGTTGTGAGGCCTCTATACGGGCCCTATTATAGGTTATATAGGTGTAGAGGGGTTATGTGGCCTCTATATGGGCCCTATTATAGGTTATATAGGTGTAGAGGGGTTATGTGGCCTCTATATGGGCCCTATTATAGGTTATATAGGTGTAGGGAGGTTATGTGGCCTCTATAAAGGCCCTATTATAGGTTATATAGGTGTAGAGGGGTTATGTGGCCTCTATACGGGCACTATTATTGGTTATATAGGTGTAGAGGGGTTATGTGGCCTCTATACGGGCCCTATTATAGGTTATATAGGTGAAAAGGGGTTATGTGGCCTCTATAGGGTCACTATTATAGGTTATATAGGTGTAGAGGGGTTGTGAGGCCTCTATATGGGCCCTATTATAGGTTATATAGGTGTAGAGGGGTTATGTGGCCTCTATATGGGCCCTATTATAGGTTATATAGGTGTAGGGAGGTTATATGGCCTCTATAAAGGCCCTATTATAGGTTATATAGGTGTAGAGGGGTTATGTGGCCTCTATACGGGCACTATTATAGGTTATATAGGTGTAAAGGGGTTATATGGCCTCTATATGGGCCCTATTATAGGTTATATAGGTGTAGGGAGGTTATGTGGCCTCTATACAGGCCCTATTATAGGTTATATAGGTGTAGAGGGGTTATGTGGCCTCTATACGGGCACTATTATTGGTTATATAGGTGTAAAGGGGTTATATGGCCTCTATATGGGCCCTATTATAGGTTATATAGGTGTAGGGAGGTTATGTGGCCTCTATACAGGCCCTATTATAGGTTATATAGGTGTAGAGGGGTTATGTGGCCTCTATACGGGCACTATTATTGGTTATATAGGTGTAGAGGGGTTATGTGGCCTCTATACATGCACTATTATAGGTTATATAGGTGTAGAGGGGTTGTGAGGCCTCTATATGGGCACTGTTGTTGGTTATATAGGTATAGAGGGGTTGTGAGGCCTATATACGGGGACTATTATAGGTTTAGAGGGGTTATGTTGCCTCTATACGGGCCCTATTATAGGTTATATAGGTGTAGGGAGGTTATGTGGCCTCTATACAGGCCCTATTATAGGTTATATAGGTGTAGAGGGGTAGTGAGGCCTCTATACGGGCACTATATTTGGTTATATAGGTATAGAGGGGTTGTGAGGCCTATATACGGGGACTATTATAGGTTTAGAGGGGTTATGTTGCCTCTATACGGGCCCTATTATAGGTTATATAGGTGTAGGGAGGTTATGTGGCCTCTATACAGGCCCTATTATAGGTTATATAGGTGTAGAGGAGTTGTGAGGGCTCTATACGGGCACTATTTTGGGTTATATATGTTTAGAGGGATTGTGAGGCCTATATACGGGGACTATTATAGGTTTAGGGGGGTTATGTTGCCTCTATACGAGCACTATTTTTGGTTATATAGGTGTAGAAGGGTTATGTGGCCTCTATACGGGCACTATTATAGGTTATATAGGTGTGGAGTAGTTGTGAGGCCTCTATACGGGCACTATTATTGGTTATATAGATGTGTAGTAGTTGTGAGGCCTATATACGGGCACTACTATAGGTTATATAGATGTGGAGTAGTTGTGAGGCCTATATACGGGCACTATTATTGGTTATATAGATGTGTAGTAGTTGTGAGGCCTATATACGGGCACTACTATAGGTTATATAGATGTGGAGTAGTTGTGAGGCCTATATACGGGCACTATTATTGGTTATATAGATGTGTAGTAGTTGTGAGGCCTATATACGGGAACTACTATAGGTTATATAGATGTGGAGTAGTGGTGAGGCCTATATACGGGCACTATTATTGGTTATATAGATGTGGAGTAGTTGTGAGGCCTATATACGGGCACTATTATTGGTTATATGTGTAGAGGGGCTGTGAGGCCTCTATACGGGCACTATTATTGGTCATATAGGTGTGGAGTAGTTGTGAGGCCTATATACGGGCACTATTATTGGTTATATAGGTGTGGAGTAGTTGTGAGGCCTATATACAGGCACTATTATCGGTTATATAGATGTGGAGTAGTTGTGAGGCCTATATACGGCACTATAGAGGTTATATAGATGTGTAGTAGTTGTGAGGCCTATATACGGGCACTATTATCGGTTATATAGATGTGGAGTAGTGGTGAGGCCTATATACAGCCACTATTAGAGGTTATATAGATGTGGAGTAGTGGTGAGGCCTATATACAGGCACTATTAAAGGTTATATAGATGTGGAGTAGTGGTGAGGCCTATATACAGGCACTATTAGAGGTTATATAGATGTGGAGTAGTGGTGAGGCCTATATACAGGCACTATAGAGGTTATATAGATGTGGAGTAGTGGTGAGGCCTATATACAGGCACTATTAGAGGTTATATAGATGTGGAGTAGTGGTGAGGCCTATATACGGGCACTATTATTGGTTATATAGATGTGGAGTAGTGGTGAGGCCTATATACAGGCACTATTAGAGGTTATATAGATGTGGAGTAGTGGTGAGGCCTATATACGGGCACTATAGAGGTTATATAGATGTGGAGTAGTGGTGAGGCCTATATACAGCCACTATTAGAGGTTATATAGATGTGGAGTAGTGGTGAGGCCTATATACAGGCACTATTATCGGTTATATAGATGTGGAGTAGTGGTGAGGCCTATATACGGGCACTATTAGAGGTTATAGGGATGTGGAGTAGTGGTGAGGCCTATATACAGGCACTATAGAGGTTATATAGATGTGGAGTAGTGGTGAGGCCTATATACGGGCACTATTATAGGTTATATAGATGTGGAGTAGTGGTGAGGCCTATATACAGGCACTATTATCGGTTATATAGATGTGGAGTAGTGGTGAGGCCTATATACGGGCACTATTAGAGGTTATAGGGATGTGGAGTAGTGGTGAGGCCTATATACGGGCACTATTAGAGGTTATATAGATGTGGAGTAGTGGTGAGGCCTATATACAGGCACTATTAGAGGTTATATAGATGTGGAGTAGTGGTGAGGCCTATATACAGGCACTATTAGAGGTTATATAGATGTGGAGTAGTGGTGAGGCCTATATACGGGCACTATTAGAGGTTATATAGATGTGCAGTAGTGGTGAGGCCTATATACGGACACTATAGAGGTTATATAGATGTGGAGTAGTGGTGAGGCCTATATACAGCCACTATTAGAGGTTATATAGATGTGGAGTAGTGGTGAGGCCTATATACGGGCACTATAGAGGTTATAAAGATGTGGAGTAGTGGTGAGGCCTATATACGGGCACTATAGAGGTTATATAGATGTGGAGTAGTGGTGAGGCCTATATACGGGCACTATAGAGGTTATATAGATGTGGAGTAGTGGTGAGGCCTATATACAGGCACTATTAGAGGTTATAGGGATGTGGAGTAGTGGTGAGGCCTATATACAGGCACTATAGAGGTTATATACCGTAGGTGAGGAGCGGTTTCGGTTTGTTATTATAGTCACACATGATGTTTCTCAGCTCTTAGCAGCGCCCCCGTGTGGCCCCCGTCATACACTACACTGCCCCTCTCTCCCTCCCTCAGCCCCCGCACACGTGACCACCCTTCTCCGGAGCTGTCAGTGACAGCCGCACCGGGTGACAGATCAGCTGTTGCCGGCAGCTCCTCCTCCCCGCCAGGACTGAGTATGCGCCGCCGCCCGTCACCAGGGAGGGAGCAGACGGAGGCCGCCGCCGGGGACAGGTGAGGCGCGGCGGAGGGGCACGGGCTGGGCACGATGGAGGGGCACGGGCTGGGCACGGCGGGGCTCCGGGCGGGCACCTCCTGTATACCGGGTACTGCCCCCCGCACTGTATCCCAGCACCGGGAAGCCCGGGCACAGTTGCCTGACCACACAGACAATGGCAGCACTGCCTGCACGGGGGGGGGCATTCCAGCACGGCGGCACAGCCTGGGGGGGGCGCTGCGGGGTCACATGATCGCTGCATTCCTGGGGGGCGCTGTGGGGGTCACATGACCTCTGCATTCCTGGGGGGCGCTGCAGGGTCACATGAGCGCTGCATTCTTGGTGGGGCGCTGTGGGGTCACATGATCGCTGCATTCCTGGGGGGCGCTGCAGGGTCACATGACCGCTGCATTCCTGGGGGGGGCGCTGCAGGGTCACATGAGCGCTGCATTCTTGGTGGGGCGCTGTGGGGTCACATGACCGCTGCATTCCTGGGGGGGGGGGGGGCGCTGTGGGGTCACATGACCGCTGCATTCCTGGGGGGCGCTGATAGGAGCCTCCCTGCAAATCAGGAAATCAGGCTGAACTCTGGTCATGTGACTGCTGGGGTGGAGGAGGGGGGAGGGCTGTGTTATTACTGGGTCATGTGATGAGGGAGCCCTGTCACCTGTATAATGTAGTTATATTGTAGTTGCATCCTGGGACTTGTAGTACCACACTGTGTAGCTAGCTCCTGTTACTTGGTGCCAATGGCGGCAGCACACAGCTTTCCCAAAGCTTAGTCCGTCAGGTGTCCAGGAAATATTGGTGAGGTAAGCTGGCAGTGCCCATGGATACCAGCGCCCGTCGTGTATGGTGGCGTCCCGTCTATGGAATAATCTGACTGGTGGGGGTCCATCTCTAATCTTATTACACGTCAGTACACAGAAATAGGGGAGGGGTTATATAATACCTCCAGAATAGCCCCCTCCATAACACACGTATATAGATGGGGATGGCACATCTCAGCGGCCACACTTTTGCAAATATGCCAGACACTTTTTCATTTAAAAGACCCTTTAAATTTTTTGACACCGCTGATTGGAGGAGAGACTGACACGTCTACCCCTCAAAGTGCTAACCATGCCTCCTGAACCTCGTGTACACTTAGGCCTAGTTTACACATATCCGGCGATACAGCGGCGTTTCCCTCCGGTGCAGTAGAAAAGCATCGGTGGGAAACGCGTCTCTGAACTGATCCCATTCTTTTCAATGATACTGTTCGGATGATGTGTTCTCATACATCTGCCGCCAGACTCACTGCACCTCAGAACACTGTTTGCAGCGTCCTGACGTGGGGTCAGCTCCCTCATCTGGCCCCGCATCCACTAATGTCTATGGAGCGCCGGAGGTATGCCGTGTACAGACGCATGCATTATGCATCCTCCGGCCTTTGCCTCCGGTGGTCCTAGAAGAGCTGTCCCTGTCCCTGCCCCCCCCCCCATTAACCCTTGTGACCCTTGGCTCTCCAGCTGTTGCAAAACTACAAATCCCATCATGTCTGGGATATCTAGGTATAATGGGAGTTGTAGTTTTGTAACAGCTGGAGAGCCAAGGTTCCCTACCCCTGCTCTAGGAGATGTCCCCATGTCCTGCTGCCCAGAGTAAAGGGCTCCCGTGTGCTGCTGCCCCCTATATAGATGGCCCCCTGTAATGCTGCTGCCCCCTATATAGATGGCCCCCTGTAATGCTGCTGCCCCCTATATAGATGGCCCCCTGTAATGCTGCTGCCCCCTATATAGATGGCCCCCTGTAATGCTGCTGCCCCCCCATATAGATGGCCCCCTGTAATGCTGCTGCCCCCCTATATAGATGGCCCCCTGTAATGCTGCTGCCCCCTATATAGATGGCCCCCTGTAATGCTGCTGCCCCCTATATAGATGGCCCCCTGTAATGCTGCTGCCCCCTATATAGATGGCCCCCTGTAATGCTGCTGCCCCCTATATAGATGGCCCCCTGTAATGCTGCTGCCCCCTATATAGATGGCCCCCTGTAATGCTGCTGCCCCCTATATAGATGCCCCCCTGTAATGCTGCTGCCCCCTATATAGATGGCCCCCTGTAATGCTGCTGCCTCCTATATAGATGGCCCCCTGTAATGCTGATGGCCCCCTGTAATGCTGCTGCCCCCTATATAGATGGCCCCCTGTAATGCTGCTGCCCCCTATATAGATGGCCCCCTGTAATGCTGCTGCCCCCTATATAGATGCCCCCCTGTAATGCTGCTGCCCCCTATATCGATGCCCCCCTATATACTGTATAGGAAAAAAACTCATAACTAAATAAATAAACGTATGGCAACTGATAATTACTGATGGCAACTGATGGTGTTTAGCTAAAAAAGGATGGAAAACCTGATGACAACTGATGCTTTTTTGCCATTAGTTGTGACATTAGTTGTAGTCGGGTTCCTACAAAAAAACGGAAACAGATGCATCTTATGTATGTAAACTAGGCAATGAGACTCCCCTTCCCCAATACCATAGAGATTTGTTTACTTAGAGGCATCTCTGCGTGGTGGTGGTGGTGGGTGCTGGTTGTCACTGCAGCGATGGACCCCTGGTAAGTGGCAGCTCTTACCCCCCCCCCCCCCCTTGGTGTCAGGAACTGTCCAGATCAGCATCAAATCCCCATAGAAAACCTCTCCTGATCTCTAGACTCTAGACACTTCCTGCAGGACATACAGCAACTGATAAGTACTGGAAGACTTCAGATTAGAAGTAAAGTATGAATTGTTAATTTAAAAAAAAAAACAACATTTTTTGGTAAACAACCCTTTTAAGACTCCATTACCATGTATGTGATGTACATCTGTATAAGTATCTGGCATCATTGATGTCAGTAGAATAGTGAGTCTTGTGCCATCACTGGCCGGGGTTACAGTCTTCCTCATGTGTAATTTCACATTAACGTCCATGCGCCGCCATCTTCTTGCATCATAGTGAAGATGAATTCGGTTTTGGTTCCTCTTTTCCTAGGATATGAATAGGTTTTCGGTAATGTTTTGCATCACTGACCACAGAGCAGATGTGGCCGAGCGCTGTGTAACCGTGTACTCTCTGAGGAGATTTATCAAACATGGTGTGAAGTGAAACTGGCTCAGTTGCCCCTAGCAACCAATCAGATTCCACCTTTCATTCCTCACAGACTCTTTGGAAAATGAAAAATGGAATCTGATTGGTTGCTAGGGGCAACTGGGCCAGTTTCACTTTACCCCATGTCTGATAAATCTCCCTCCTATGTATTTAGACTATGGGCAACAAAGACCCATTTTACTATACAGCTCCCCCATCATATAAATGGGTCTGCTGTGAGTACGCCACAGTATAGGTCAGAATACTTACAGTGTGAACTTAGTCCATGGACTTGTATCACTCCTCATTTCCAGTATAAGGGCCCTATTACACGGGGGGATTCTAGGCTCGATACAGTCCAATATAATAGGCCCAGTGATCAGCTGATACTAGCTCCATCCTTTAACCTCTTAAGGACGGAGCCAATTTTCGTTTTTGCGTTTTCGTTTTTCCCTCCTTGTGCTTAAAAGGCCATAGCACTTGCATTTTTCCACCTAGAGACCCACATGAGCCCTTATTTTTTGCGCCACTAATTGTACTTAGCAATGACAGGCAGAATGTTTTCATAAAGTACACTGCGAAACCAGAAAAAAATTCAATGTGTGGTGAAATTGAAAAAAAAAAAAACACATTTTTTTTATTTAGGGTTATTTTTGTTTTTACGCCTTTCGCCCTGGGGTAAAACTAACATGTTCCTTAAGTTGTTACGATTACAATGATATGTAACATGTATAACTTTTATATTATATGATGTCAAACCATTGTAAACAGATATATGTTCCTTAACCCCTTAAGGACAGAGCCTGAAATGGCCTTAATGACAGAGACAAATTTTATGAATATGACCAGTGTCACTTTAGTCATTAATACCTTCGGGATGCTTTTACCTATCCGGCTGATTCTGAGATTGTTTTCTCGTGACATATTGTACTTTACATTTCTGGTAAATTGGAGTCGATACTCATAACAAATCTTTATGAAAAAAAACCAAATAATGTGAAAAAATGTGAAAAAATGCATTTTTCCAACTTTGAAACTTTTTTGCGTATACAGAAAGTGGTTATACCACATAAATTATATATTAAATAGCATTAGCAACATGTCTACTTTATGTTGGCGGCATTTATTAAACTATCTTTCATTTTTTTTAGACGATAGGAAGCTTAAAACATTAGCAGCAAATTTCCAAATTTTCAGTAAAATTTCAAAATCAGATATTTTTAGGGACCTGTTCAGGTTTAAAGTGTATTTGAGGGGCCTGTATGTTAGAAAGCCCCACAAAGCACCCCATTTCAGAAACTGCACCCCCCAAACTCTGCAAAAGCACATCCAGAAAGTGTTTTAACCCTTTAGGGGAGTCACAGAAATAAAAGCGAAGTGTGTAAGGAATTTGAAAATTTTAATTTTCTGTGCAGAGATTTTATTGTAATCCAATATTTTTCATAATTATAAACCTATTACCAGAGAAATGCACCCCAATAATTATTGCCCCGTTTCTGCAGTTTATAGAAATACCCCATATGTGGCCCTATTGCGCTATTTGACGCAACCACAAGCCTCAGATATAAGGGAGCGCCTAGTGAATTTCAACGCCTCCGTTATATTTGGTCATTTTTGACTGTACCACTTCAGGTTGGCAGAGGCTCTGGGGTGTCAAAACCTAAAAAACACCCCTAAAGGGACACCATTTAGAAAACTACACCCCTCAAGGAATGTAACAAGGGGTGCGGTGAGCATCTGGACCCCACAGGTGCTTCACAGATTTTCCGAACAATATGGCATGAAAAAAGAAAAATTTATTTTTTACACTAAAACGTTGTTCTAGCCTTCAATTTTTCATTTTCTTAAAGGGATAAGAGGCAAAAAAAGACAAAAAATGTGTAGCGCAGTTTCTCCCGAGTACAGAAATACCCCACATGTGGCGATAGAGTGCCAAGGGGGCGCAGGACGAGCCTCCAAAGGGAAGGAGCGCCAATTGGCTTTTGGAAGCTGAATTTCACTGAAAAGGATTTCAAGGGCCATGTTGCATTTACAGAGCCCTCGTGCTGCCAAGACACTGGAAACCCCCCACAAGTGATTCCATTCTGGAAACTACACCCCTCAATGAATCTAACAAGGGGTGCAGTGAGCATATGGACCCCACTGGTGACGGGCACAAATGTGGAACAATGTGACGTGAAAGGGAAAAATTTCATTTTTTCACTTTCATGGCACAAATGTGCCCGTCATCAAGGGGTTCATATCCTCACTGCACCCCTTGTTAGATTCCTTGAGGGGTGCAGTTTCCAGAATGGGGTCACTTGTGGGGGGTTTCCACTGTCCTGGCAGCACGAGGGCTCTGTAAATGCGACATGGCGTTCATCATCCATTCTAGCCAAATCCAACCTCCAAAATCCAAATGGTGCTCCTTCCCTTCGGAGGCTTGCCCTGCGCCCACATGACGCTTTATGTCCACATGTGGGGTATTTACGGACTCGGGGGAAATTGCTCTACATATATTGTGTGTTTTTTTCTCTTTTAACCCCTTGTGAAAATGATAAATTCAAGGCTAAACCAACATTATAGTGTAAAAAATGTAATATTTCATTTTCACGCCACATTGTTCCACATTTGTGCCCGTCACCAGTGGGGTCCATATGCTCACTACACCCCTTGTTACATTCCTTGAGGGGTGTAGTTTCCATAATGGGGTCACTTGTGGGGGGTTTCAACTGTCTTGGCAACACAGAGGCCTTTTGAATGCAACATGGCCCCTCAAAATCCATTCCATCCAAATCCAGCCTTCAAAAACGAAATGGCGCTCCTTCCCTTCGGAGGCTTGCCCTGCGCCCACATGGCGCTTTATGTCCACATGTGGGGTATTTACGGACTCGGGGGAAATTGCGCTACACATTTTGTTTTTTTTCTCCTCTTTTAACCCCTTGTGAAAATGATATATTCAAGGCTAAACCAACATTATAGTGTAAAAAATGTAATATTTCATTTTCACGCCGCATTGTTCCACATTTGTGTCCGTCACCAGTGGGGTCCATATGCTCACTACACCCCTTGTTACATTCCTTGAGGGGTGCAGTTTCCATAATGGGGTCACTTGTGGGGGGTTTCAACTGTCTTGGCAACACAGGGGCCTTTTGAATGCAACATGGCCCCTCGAAATCCAGCCTTCAAAAACCAAATGGCGCTTCTTCCCTTCGGAGGCTTACCCTGCACCCGCATGGCGCTTTATGTCCACATGTGGGGTATTTCCGTACTCAGGGGAAATTGCTCTACACATTAAATGTTTTTTTTTATCTTTTAACCCCTTGTGAAAATGAAAAAACATGACAAGATTAATAATTTAGAGTAAAAATTTTACAAAAATTACACTAAATGTTGGTCTAGCCTTGATTTTTTTCCATTTCCACAAGGGGTTAAAAAAGAAAATGAACACAAAACGTGTAGGGTAGTGTCCCCTGAGTACGAAAATACCCCACATGTGGGCATAATGTGCCATATGGGCACAGGACAAGTCACCAAAGGGACAGAGCGCCATTTAGAGGCTGGAATGGAGGATGGAGGCCATGTCGCAATTACAAAGCTCCTGTGCTGCCAGGACAGTAGAAACCCCCGACAAGTGACCCTATTCTGGAAACTACACCCCATAAGGAATCTAACAAGGGGTGCAGTGAGCATATGGACCCCACTGGTGACGGGCACTTACGTAGAACATGTGCCGAGAAAATAAAAAATACAATTTTTTTCATTTTCACGTCCCAAATGTGGCCGTCACCAGGGGGCCATATCCCCGCTGCCCCCCTTCTTAGATTCCTTATGGGGTGTAGTTTCCAGAATGGGGTCACTTGTGGGGGGTTTCTACTGTCCTGGCCGCACAGAGGCTTTGTAATTGCATCATGGCATCCTCTAATGGGAATGGCGTCCATATCTATTTAGCTGGGGAAAAGGGACAATTCTAATTTATTTGGGGGTATTAGGCCAATTATTAGTTTATAAGGTTGAAAATGACAGGTGTCCATCAAACTCAACCTGTGTTGATCCAGAGGAAGGCAAAAACCCCTCGTGAGGCAGACGACAGTAGCCTCATCACAGGGGAAAAATTCCTTCCTGACTCCATAATGGCGATCAGAATAATCCCCGGACCAACGTGACCCCTGAAATAGGAATAAGGGAGAGAATTTAGATAATGTAGAACCCCAGTGACGTGTGGTGCGCCTTGGAGCGATTCAGTATGCAGAGGCCGGGGTGATCAGGACAGGTGTCACACAGGAAAATGGTGTCCTTCCTGATCCCCCTGTTACACCACACTCTGCACTTCTTCTGGGGTCTCCCTTTCTCCAGTGTGGGGGACGTCACCTGGAAAATGTTGTCCTGGTGCGATACGGGGTCCCTCATATCCAGAAGCGCTGGGTCCGCTCCATGGCTGCTAAATATTAGGGCGCTATTACTACTTCTGATATTTTCGGATCGTGCCGCAAGCTACAGGGCAGCGAGGGACTGGAAGAGGGGGGTGCTGGTATAAAAGTTATCCCCGTACAGGTGGTAACCTTTATCCAGCAGTGGGAAGATCAGTTCCCGGACGATCTTCCCACTTGTTCCAAGGATGGGGGGGAAGGGGGCATCTGGGGGCTGGATTCGGGTGTCCCTTCCTACATACACTGTAAGGGTACGTGCACACTGCGGAATCGCGACAGATAACCCTTTGTGCATTCCACAGCTGGCACCCACCGGCGGACTGATGCAGGCGCACGTCTCCACACGTGTCATAGACTCCATTCTATGCACGGGCGGATTCCGCTCTCCGTCCAACGTGTTCATTCTTTGGATGGACGACGGATTCCGCCCCGTGCATAGAATGGAGTCTATGACACGGGTGGAGACATGCGCCCGCATCAGTCCGCCGGTGGGTGCCAGCTGCGGAATGCACAAAGGGTTATCCTTCGCCATTCCGCAGTTTGCACGTACCCGAAATCTGTAAGTGTACCCTGAGGTACTGTCACAGAGTGTGTAGAATTTCACACCATGCCGTCATCTCTTATTGGGACGGTACTGGCGGAAAAGACGTGTCTGGGGGGCAGCGTACGCTACGCTACTCCCAGACACGTCACTGGATGATGAGGATGAATGGAGGAAAGAAGGATCCCCCCCATTCATCCTCACTGGCTGTTTTGGTGTCGGAGGCAATAATAACGTATCCCTCTGACGCCGAAAACACCCTGGGGGCCATCTTTATACGGGGACTAGTATATGGGGTATGTAGTGGTGTAGTGTCAAACTTTATTCAATGTAGTGTGGTGTAATGTAGTGTTTTTTACGTGTTTTTTTTACAGTAAGTATAAAAAAAAACCTACGCCAACAAAGGAGTTGCTGATAAATGCCGCAATGTGCGGCACTTATAAGCAGACCGTGGCAGTAGAATATATAAAAAAAACACCCTACGCCAAAAAGGAGGAGTTGCTGATTAGCAGCGCACTTTCGTGCGATGCTGATCAACACTCAGCGGCGATAGGGTGCGGAAAATAGAAAAAAAAAAATTTGGGAAAAAAAAATAATTTTTTTTAATATTCTGAATATCCCTGTAGCTGCTGATAAGTGTATTACACATATCAGCCGCTAGGGGGCAGCAGAGCGCAAAATCCGGAAAATGACGAGGCTGGAGCCGAAAATAGCCGAAAGAAGACGACGAGGACCGCCGGAAAGACCCGAAGACCGAACGGAATGACGGAGGACGCCGCGAACCCGGAAGACGCCGATCAGGAGCCCGGGACAGGTGAGTAATGTACAAATACCTGCTCTGGACCCCTCGGCTACCTAGCTGAGGGGTCCAGGGCAGGTATTTACTATTTTGTGGGACTCTGATCGCCGTGCCACCGGCCCGATCGCCGTGAACGGCCGGCCGGCCGTTCACGGCGATCGGGCCGGTGGCACGGCGATCAACATTACTTTTTACAGTAATGGCGGTCGGTGCCGTCCTCGGACAGCACCGACCGCCATTTTTTTCCGGGTCATCGGGTCACCGATGACCCGGAAAGGTTCCGATCGCCGCTATTGGCTGATCTGAATTGATCAGCCTATAGCAGCGATCGTAAGCACGGGGGGTGTTAACCACCCCCCGTGCCGAGAAGCTATGATGGCCTGCTATGATTTATAGCAGGCCATCTTCCCCGACCGCTGTGTGTGAACACGCAGCGATCGGGGAAACATCGGGCGTAAATTTACGCCCTGATGCGCTAAGTACCATGGCGCCAGGGCGTAAGTTTACGCCCGATGTCGTTAAGGGGTTAAAATCGCTCCATTCCCAGGCTTATAGCGCTTTTATCCTTTGGTCTATGGGGCTGTGTCAGGTGTCATTTTTTGCGCCATGATGTTTACTTTCTATCGGTACCTTGATTGCACATATACGACTTTTTGATCGCTTTTAATTACATTTTTTCTGGATTTGATGCGATTTTGCACTTGGGGATTTTTTTGCGCTTACACCGTTTACCATGTGAGATCAGGAATGTGATTAATTAATAGTTCGGGCGATTACGCACGCGGCGATACTAAATATGTTTATTTACTTATTTACTTTTATTTAAAACATGGGAAATTGGGGGTAATTCAGACTTTTATTAGGGGAGGGGGCTTTTTACTAATAATAACACTTTTTTTTTTTTACTTATACTAGAAGCCCCCCTGGGGTTAGGGTTATTCCCCCTGGGGTTAGGGTTATTCCCCCCTGGGGTTAGGGTTATTCCCCCTGGGGTTAGGGTTATTCCCCCCTGGGGTTAGGGTTATTCCCCCTGGGGTTAGGGTTATTCCCCCTGGGGTTAGGGTTATTCCCCCTGAGGTTAGGGTTATTCCCCCTGAGGTTAGGGTTATTCCCCCTGAGGTTAGGGTTATTCCCCCTGAGGTTAGGGTTATTCCCCCCCCTGGGGTTAGGGTTATTCCCCCCTGAGGTTAGGGTTATTCCCCCATGGGGTTAGGGTTATTTCACCCCCTGGGGTTAGGGTTATTCCCCCCCTGGGGTTAGGGTTATTCCCCCCCTGGGGTTAGGGTTATTCCCCCCCTGGGGTTAGGGTTATTCCCCCCCTGGGGTTAGGGTTATTCCCCCCCCTGGGGTTAGGGTTATTCCCCCCCCTGGGGTTAGGGTTATTCCCCCCCTGGGGTTAGGGTTATTCCCCCCCTGGGGTTAGGGTTATTCCTCCCCTGGGGTTAGGGTTATTCGCCCCCTGGGGTTAGGGTTATTCGCCCCCTGGGGTTAGGGTTATTCCCCCTGAGGTTAGGGTTATTCCCCCCCTGGGGTTAGGGTTATTCCCCCCCTGGGGTTAGGGTTATTCGCCCCCTGGGGTTAGGGATATTCGCCCCCTGGGGTTAGGGTTATTCGCCCCCCTGGGGTTAGGGTTATTCGCCCCCCTGGGGTTAGGGTTATACGCCCCCTGGGGTTAGGGTTATTCCCCCTCCTGGGGTTAGGGTTATTCCCCCCCTGGGGTTAGGGTTATTCCCACTGGGGGACTTCTAGTATAAGTATACTGATCTCTCATTGAGATCTTTGCTGTATACTTATACAGCAAAGATCAATGAGATCGGCACTCGGATGCTTTCGGCTGCTGCAGCCGAAAGCATCTGAGTGCTGAGCCGGGATCAGCGCCATTTTGGAGCTGACACCCGGCTGGTAAAGATGTGTGGATCTCTCCTCCAGGACAACGTTCCACCCCACTAGACACCAGGGAAGTGCTGCATCCGGTAATCGGATGCAGCTGTCATCTTTGACAGCTGCACCTGATTACTGTATTAGCGGGCATGGCGATCGGACCGCGCCCGCTAATAGCTGCGGACCCGGGCTACACGTGGCACCCGGGACCGCGGCGGTTCAGAGCAGGGTCGCCGGACGGCTTTGCTCTGAACACCTCTTGCGGACGCATGACGTACCGGTATGTCATGCGTCCTTAAGAGGTTAAAGGGGTTATCCAGCTCTACAAAAACATGGCCACTTTCCCCCTCTCTTTTCTCCAGTTCAGATGTGTTTTGGTTGGGAGGGTGGGGAGGAGGGACGGAGCGGTGGTGCAAAGTTAGGCCACAAATACGCCCGTTTGGCATGGGGCTGCAAGTTTAAAAGTAATTTTTTATGACAATAAAAGCATCACCTGCCGAACGGACCACAGGACAGATCTTGGAATAAAAACAGCTATCCGAAGGTACAAGTGGTTTGGGGGGGGCAGATTGTGCGTACAGAGTCGCTTTAAGCTCCATTTACTTCAATGGAACTGAGTTTGAAACCTCACCCAATCTGGAGACAAGAGAGAGTGAAGTGGCCATGTTTTTGTAGCACTGGATAACCCCTTTAAGCTGACTAAATGACCTTCATTTATTGTCCGCACATCCCTCCAAGTAATGGGGATGTGATGGAAGTAAAGGCCCACACTATTGACCTAGTCATTCATGCCATGTAATAGACCCCTAATGAGGGCAGAACCCGCTAGATCAGTACTAGTATGGGGCACAGCTTTGCCCATCTAATACACCATAGAGGCAAGTTCACACTAACGAAAAGATACTTAAAACCTAGCCTCTAAATCCATGTTAGAAAAATCTTGTCTTCCAGTACTTATCAGCTGCTGTATGCACTGCAGGCAATGTTGTTTTCTTTCCAGTCTGACACAGTGCTCTCTTCTGCCACCTCTGTCCGAGGCAGGAACTGTCCAGAGCAGTAGCAAATCCCTATAGAAAACCTCTTCCGCTCTGGACAGTTCCTGACATGGACAAAGGTGGCAGCAGAGAGCACTGGGTCAGACTGTAAAGAAAACAACACTTCCTGCAGGACATGCAGTAGCTTTTAAGTACTTAAAGACTGGAGATTTTTTTTTAAATAGAAGTAAATTACAAATTTATATAACTTTCTGATTTGAAAGAAGAAGATTTTCGTCGGATAACCCCTTTAATATAAGAAACATTGTAATATATCTTATCAGACAAAAATGCTTTCTCCTGTTAAGTGTCTTCCCTCTCCATCCTTCCTGGTAAACTCACTCAGCAACGAATTGGCTCCTCATGTACACACAAAGAGAATCTTATCCTGAAATGTGACAAGAAATATAGAATTACCCCCCTCCCCTGTATCCCCCTGTCCCCTTTTCTGCCCTCCATCTTCTCCCCTCCTGGGTTGGACTGTATGGCTCGGGGAGGGGATATTTTTAAGCAGCAACCAGTAGGCACCAGATCTGCCATTGAGCAGCATGTGATACCCATCCGGTAAGGTAGAGGTCCTGATCATGGGCAGGGGGTAGATCTTACAGGGGAGTATTCTGCCCTCCTATCAGATATGAAGTGTTTGGCCGGCGCTTTATCTCACGCTGTTTGCCAAGCATTGTTATAGCCACAAATGACCTTGTTGGCTGTCGGCCACGGAGCAGACATGGGAAAGTCAGGGCTTGATGTGTTTTTCTTCTCTTCAAGGTGTGAGCATTGAGCGCTCTGAATGAGAACGGACTCGCCAATCTACCGCAGCCATGGCCTATACTAGCAGCCGAGACCCAGCGCAGCTGACGCAGACCATCTCCGCCAACATCCTGAGGATAACACAAGGCTGTACGTCACCCCTTCTACATTCATCTGTCAAGAATTGTAATTTAAAGAATGTAAAGAATGTATTCAGATATGGGGAAATAAAAAGCGTGATGTGGCACATGACAGGCGGCCGTTCTCCAGCTCTCGTATTACAAGGGTTACTTTGTGCGGGGAATTTCCATGGTTTGTAAAGGGAGCTACAAGGTTCATGTGATATAGCGGGTCCCCCCAAATGCATCTATGGTGCTCTGTACACTACAACTTGGGGCTTTACTTCTGTTGCAAAACTATGACTCCCATCATGCCATGGCAGATTGTGGTTGTGAGTTGTAATTGTGTAACAGCTGGAAAGCCAGAGGGTAAGGTATATTGGCCCAGAGATCCTTAAAGGGTTTTCTGGGACTTTTTCATGGATGGCCTGTCTATTGGGTGGGGGTTCAGCACCTAGCACCGCCACTGATCAGCCGTGCCACCTGCGTACACTGAGAACTGAGCAGGAAGCAGACAGCGCCGTACATTGTGTAGTGCCTGAGTTGAGTTACTGCAGCTCATTCACTTCAGTTGGAACTGAGCTGCAGTAACCCAGCATGGCCACTACACTGTGTATGGAGCTGTCTGCTTCTAGCTCTATTTACTTAGTATGCAGACACCACATCAGGAAACTGTAGTCCCCAAATGCCCCATGTGTATGGTAGCCATACTGTGCCTATGAGACCGCCATTGCTTTGACACCTCAGTTCAGGATTGATCAGATCAATAGTTGATCAGTGTTTGCCCAGGTCTTTTTATCAGGGTGGGCATACCGAGGTATTTTATATGGATAATTATAGGATTGGTTTACGTTTACAGGGGTTTTCCATAAATATTATATATTAATGGCCCAAATGACAGGGCTGTGATGCCGTCACAGGAGGATTCTGCATAGTAAAGACTGGACATGAAGAAGTATGAACCACAATAGACCTCAGCTTCTCCCGTCCTGATATGTCGCTGATTTTCTTATTTCATATTTGTCGTATAAAATGTAATGTGAGATTAATGACCAATGTACAAGCCTGGAGAGACAGAAATGGCTGCACATCGCACCCATGTTTGATAAGAAGCTTGCTCAGCTGCACTAAAAACCAACAGCAGAAGTTAGTATATACTTTCATCAAACCATATTGCCTCATGTACCATGTGCAGATCTTCTGGTCCACATGAGTCCCTAACCAAACAACACTGTGTCGGTCAGTGAACGCCTAATTAGCAGGAAGCACCTGTGTACATATAGTAAGCACTTCCTCTTTTCTCTCATTCTGCCTGCAGGAGCAATGGTGAGAGGTAACATCTTGTTCACACTTGTGGTGCTCGGTGGCCGCTTTCTCCACCGGCAGTGCCTGCAGGGTTTGAGGGGGCCCTTGGGGTTTGGTCCTGTGACATTGGGGTTGCAGGGCCATTCCGTGGTCCCCCTTCCCTGCTTGCGCACACTTTGCGGGTTGGGCGTTCACTGACCGGCAGTGTTGTTTGGTTAGGGACTCATGTGTATCAGAGACCTGCACGTGGTACATGAGGCAATATGGTTTGATCGAATTATATACTTCTGATGTTGGTTTTTAATGTAGCTGAACAAGCTTTAGTGTCAACCATGGGTGCAATGTGCAGCCATTTCTGTCCTTTAGGCTTGTGCTTAATGACCAATGTGTTGTGTCCTGTGCAGCTGCTGAGATCCAGAGGATAGTGAATCAGCTGGGAACCGTACAAGACACAGCCGAGCTACAGAACCAACTGTGAGTAATCCGGCTCGCTCTTTCCTAGATATTGGACGTTGCATAACCCGTCACTGCTGTGGACATACTGTTAGGTCATGACAAGAACACTATGAGACTGCAGAGTTATTACAGTCTTGACTCTTGCTTCCAACTAGGAGACTGTGCAGCTTAAAAAATAGTGACTTTCAGCAACACCACAAGGTAATTGGGGAACCCGAGGAGGCCTTGTTTCAAATGCATGCGGGCTCTGCAATGTTAAGACGTGGCCTTACACAGATGCTTATCAGGCAACTGAGTGTTCCTAGCAGTGATTGTTCCCATAACCTCCCCATGTAAATGGGCCAGCGATCAATGGATGAACAAGTAACAAATGATCTTTTAATCTGCAGCAGCTGAGTCAATGTGGCATGGACTAGATTGTCCGTGCCCTAGGCCTGCGATGCCTCTCCTTTCTTCCTCTCCTCCCTCCTGATGATAAGGAACGCCCCTGGCAGGATTTCTCCTATTCATTGCTTGTCTAGGCAGTGCACATGTGCTGCATTGTGAGGGCAGGAGAGGCGTCGCAGGCCTAGGGCACAGACACTCTAGGCCACGCCTCATTGACTCAACTGCCGCAGATCATAAGATAATTTTTTTACCCTAACCAAGGCACCGGGAGCATAATAAAAGACACGACTGGGAAGCTCTTACTATCATCAAACGGATGAAACCAGCGGTTTGGGGGAGTGGGTCGGTGAATGCGGTATCGCTTTAAGTGGGTTGTCTGAGGAGCAGAAGACGGCTGAATTCTTCTGCTCCCTGTTGCTCACTTTCTGAGACTCCACATCTGTGAAGTAAGCCTGTGAGATTCTGTGGTAGTGTAGATAGCAAAATCCGCTGCCGTTCCCATTACTGTCAGTTTGTAAAATGCCATCCCCCTTTACCCGATGCTGCCCAGTGAATACTTTACCCGCCTGCGCTGCAAACTGCTTCTGTGGCTCCTGACGTCCCGCTCAGCCATCAGTGGGTGCGGCAGGACAGTGCACTGATTGGCTGAGGGGATAAAGTGGTTACTACAAGGGCAGGGAGATCATCCACATTAATGGTGCGTTCACACCTACAGGATCTGCAGCTGATTTTCTGCAGCAGATTTCATTTAAATAACTGAACACAGCATCAAATCTGCTGCAGATCCTGTTGGTGTGAACGCACCCTAAAAAGTAAATTTTAGAAGGTACAATTTAAATCCTAAATGGGGTACACAAGACTCCATTATCATGGGGTCTGAGATTGGGCCCACGATGAGCAGAAACTAATCCCTTATCCTGTAGCTAGTGGGTCATTGCCTTTGTGGGCAAACCTCTTTAACCCCTTCCCGTAAGTAAGATATATATATATACCTTCCTACTGCACATACCCTGTGCTGTAGGAATGTATATATATATGTTCCTGACCAAGGGGCTTCTGATGTGTGCTGGACCGCTGCAGTAAGAGCGGTCCAGCACACATCAGTGTGTCCGGGGCCAGAGGTATTGAGAGGCAGCTGCAATCCCGCAGCTGCATCTCATTAACCTCTTAAAGGCTGCGATCTATAGTGATCGCAGTGTTTAAGGTACTCATTGACAGAACAAGCATCTGTCACTCAGTGATCGGGACCCCCGCAGACATGCGCATGTACTGACGGGCGGGGGTAAGCCTCTTACCTCCGTCCTGTCAGTTCGGTGATCTGTGTATAGAGTCTCCTCTCAGGCAGGCTCTATACATAGATCGCCGATAACACTGATCTATGCTATGCTATGCTATGGTATAGCATAGATCAGTAAATTTAATCTAATGATTGCATATTTTACAGTGAAAAAAAGTGTAATAAAAAAAAAAGTTTTTAAAAGTATAAAAAAAAAAACGCATAAACACCCTCCCAATAAAAGTTTAAAATACCCCCTTGCCCATTATAAAAATATTTTAAAAAATAAATAAACATATTACATATTGTAGCGTGCGTAAATGTCCGATCTATTAAAATATAACATTGTTCCCGCACGGTGAACGGCATAAATGGAAAAAAAAAAATAAAAAAAACAACACACCAGGATTGCTGATTTTATTAAATTATATATCAGAAAAAAATAAAATAAAAAGCGATCACAATTTTTCTGTTACACCAATATGATATGGGATCACCCCAACCAGCCCTGTAGGTGGAAAAATAAAAGCGTTATGGCTCTTAGAAGGTGAGGAGAAACATTGCATTAATCTGACCCGGACATCCGTGCATCAAAGGGCTCTGTCTTGAAGGGGTTAAGGACCATGTGATCATTTAACTATAACTCCCTATTTAGCTTTGTTATCTGTATATTGCTGAATGGCTACACAGTTTTACATCTATTCCAGCTGGGCTCATATAAACCTGCTGGGAACTTAGGTACTTTCTGGCCCCAGAAATACTTCTGCATAAGGCACAGTACTTTTTCTAAGGATTAAAGGGCCTGGCGCATGAATAAATATGATCTATCTTTTTTAGTCCATGCAAAGGGATTTTTAGTCCATGCAAAAATCAAAAAGACACCCGCTGTCAGCGCAGGCTCCGTATCAAAAAAGTTTATTTAAAATAGTCCAATACTATAAACGCGTTTTCGAGGCTTGTAGCCTCGAAAATGCATTTATAGTATTGGACTATTTTAAATAAACTTTTTTGATATGGAGCCTGCGCTGACAGCCGGTGTCTTTTTGATTTTAGGATGGTCTTAAATTATTACTGTCACTTTAAAAAAAAAAAAATTGACAAAGTTGGGGTCTGGGTGTTAGATTCTCACCAGTCGCCAGACAGCTGAGAGAAGCGTGCAGTTAAGTGCTTCTCTCTCTGGCTCACTGCTTTACCTGTCTCATTGTAGTCGGGTCCCAAGATGGTCAGATCAGAGAGAGCCAGGTTGAAATTGTTTAAGTAACACTTTAAAGGGGTTATCCAGTGTTAGAAAAACATGGCCACTTTCTTCCAGAGACAGCACCACTCTTGTCTCCACCTTGGTAAGGTTTTACAACTCTGTTCCATTGAAGTGAATGGAGCTTAATTGCAAACCACAGCTGATCAATAGTGGTGTTGTCTCTGGAAGAAAGTGGGCATGTTTTTTTAACACAATATAACCCCTTTAAGGACTGTACTAGAGGGCCCGATGCCTCCTATAAGCAAGTGCTGGTCTGCTAGATCGGCGTTCGCTTACTAAGCCTATTACGCTGCTCATTAAGCAAGAGCTGCACAGACATTGTTAGCGATGTCCGTGCAGCCCTTACCCTTAAACTGTATACATGATATCTCCACAGCCCTCAGTGTTTTTCTTCCTTCTGCTCGCTTCCTGGAGCTGCCGTTGTAGCCTCAGAGAGGGTCTCTGAACTGACAGGGCACTCAGCCAATCACTGGCCAGAACAGGACTTCGGCAGCCAGTGATTGGCTGAGTAGCCTGACTGTTCAGGGACCCTCTCTGAAGCTACAATGGCAGCTCCGGGAAGCGAGCAGAAGGAAGAAGGCTTTGTATCATTATTATATCTTCTCATGTTTTGTCTTGTTACTTATACATAGGTTTTCAGCAACTTTTCTCCTGTTTTTTTCCAGACAGCAGAAGATACAGTTTGTGAACAAGCTCGCCAAAGACACAGACAAATGTCTCAAGGAGTTTTCATCCCTCCCTTTCGACAGCGATCAGGTAAAGATGACATGTAGCACATAAAACCATTGCGGGTAAAGAATCACTCATAAATTGGTGTTCTGAGGGTTGGGTTTGTTACCACCTTTGCTGCACTTTCTTATCTTTGCAGTATATTTTTTCCTTCCCTGTTACGACTAGATTACCTCTAGCTTTCTCCCACTTTTCTTCCCTATGTTTATATATATATATATATATATGTATGTATGTATATATTATTAGCTGTGCTGCAAAAGCTATGATTCCCATTATGATAGCTTCGCCTGTCCAGACATGATGACAATTGTAGTTTTGTAACAGCTGGAGGGCCTGAGTTTGACCCCTATGGGCTCATGCACACTGACCAATAGACAAGGAATTAGGGCCGGTTCACACTGAGCAAACACGGCGCAATTCCGCCGCGGAATCCCTCTGTGCTCAGTGTCCTGCTTTGAGCGAATGAAACATCGTGTGCCTGTCTGCTCCCTCTCCTCTCCACTCAAAGAATGAACATGTTCATTCTTCGAGCGGAGAGCGGCGGCAGCGGACGAGCGCGCGCCCTCTTCATTCCGCTGCGGATTCCGGGATTCCACGGCGGAGAGCTCCGCCGCCGAATTACTCCGTGTTTGCTCAGTGTGAACCGGCCCTTAAGGAGGAAAGATCTCTGCTTGAAAATTCCTTTTCTATTCTGCTCTGGCTGAATTTGAGCGGAATGCAAGCAGAATTTTAAAGTGACACTGTTGGGTTTGTTTTTTTGCAGAAATCAATAGTCCAGGCGATTTTAAGAAACTTTGTAATTGGGTTTATTAGGCAAATATGTCATTATCTGCATTCAAAAAGACTTTCCCCAGTCCCCCCCCCCTTCCTTCCTCTCTCAGTCACTGCTCATTATGAGGAAATCTCGACTCTTTTACAGTCGAGCCCTGTGTAACCTATAGAGGAGGGAGGAGGGAGACAAGTCGCCAGCAGAGAGCAGAGAACAAAGGATTACACAGTGGGACCTGTGTGAAAGCTAGTATTCAAAGGTCTTAGAGGTCAATGCTGACTTCAGAGGAGAGAGCCTGGTGATGTAGCTGTAAATTAACTCTTTGTTGTCCTGTTTTGGTGCCTTATCTCCCTCCACTCCTCCCCTCTCCATAAAGAACCTTGAAGACAGGGGGAAGAGCTTGAAACTGCTTTCTCATGATAATAATGCATTTTTCGGCTAAAAAATCCAATTATCAAATTTCTTACGATCGCCTGTACTATTGATTTCTGTAAAAAAAATTTAAACGACAGGGACACTTTAACAACAATTAAAGCCACATTGACTTCTATAGGATTCGTCTAGCAAAATCCACCCAAAGAAGTGACATGTTACTTCTTTGGGCGGAAAGCAGATCTGCGGCAGGAAATTCTGCTCGGAAATTCTGCAGTGTGAACAAAAGAGCGAAAATCCCATTAAACACATTGCCCTGTTCATATTTTACAATTTCAAGCAGAATTTAAGAGCGGATTCCTCTTCAATTTCTCTCCTTTTGCTCAGTGTGCATGAGCACTATGATGGAGTAAGCACAGAAGGATATTTTAGCGCACTATAGCTTCTAGCACCCATTAACAAATAAATAAAAAGTAAGCTTTTGGTTCCAGCTTCTCAGTATATGGCACTCCTGGACCACTAGACCATTTTTCATTGATAAACTATCTCAATTGACCACTATGACGAACAATCTTACTCGTTCACCCTATTACACAGGACGATGATCGTTACTTACAATCGTTCTTGCGCTCGTCCTTTCCTAGCTGATAGACCAGGGAACGACCAAGCGCCACGTTGTTCAAAAGATTTATGGACAATCAACAATGAAAACAGGTCCAGATTCTATCAAACGATCAAAGATTTCTCGTTGGTCGTTTAATCGTTGCCTGCTATTACACAAATCGATTGTCGCTCAAAACCAAACGATTTAACGCTTTTTTTAACGATAATCGTCTTGTGTAATACCACCATTACTGCAAGGGTTTTATCATAAGGGTCATAGACATTAATGCTACTGAGGAAGGAGCTAAGAGAATGCTGTTCTTCTATCCGCCATCTCTCATGAATACATTGCCTGCAGCTAGAGTAGTAGCATGGAACTGTGCGGATTATCTACATCTCCTGATCCACATACGTGTGGTCCGTAAACAACACTTCCCTGGTCACCTGCTGCTCTCTGCATGGTGAGTCCCTATGGGATCAGTGCAGCAGTCACGTGGGCTGACACAGCATCGTTGAAGGCCACAGAGGAGAACATGGCCACAGGATTGCCAGAGAAATGGTAAACTGTGTATCCAGTCCATCAGAGATGCTTAGGCCGGGTTCACACTACTTTTTTTCCAATCCGTTTTTTGCAAAAAAAACGGGTGCAAGTGTGTGCATCCGTTTTGATCCGTTTTCCCATGACTTCCATTATAAAAAAAAAAAACAGATCAAAACGGATCAGTTTTTTTTTTTTTTTTTTGACGGACACAAAAATGAGGTCTACCATGTTATCTTGTGTGTCAAAAAAAACACAGATCTGTTTTGATCCTTTTTTTTTATATATATATATGGAAGTCAATGGACAAACGGATCAAAACAGATGCACACACTTGCTTCTGTTTTTTTCTATCTGTTTTTTGCAAAAAACGGATTGCAAAAACGTAGTGTGAACCCAGCCTTATATGAAGAGGGAGATCTATCCAAGTCCAGATCATTTGGTGCAAATCGAAACAGCTGCCATTGAATACTTCTGCAAATGACGTGATTGTCAGGACTTACTGTCATCGTCTTTGAGGAACCCTTCTCGTAAAAACGTTTTCCAAAGCCTATACTTTAAGATTTACTTAATATACTAGGCATCTGCTTTATGACCCTGCTGTATGTTGTTGGTCAGTGCTGCTGTACTGTCTAGTCAGTTATTCAGCCATCTAATACCAGACTGGTGTAACATTACTGACCACATTCTTCTCCCCATACTGTAAAAGGGGTAGTTCACCCCCAAAAAATTACTTTCAAATCAACTGGTGCCAAAGATTTAATAGATTACTTCTATTAAAACATTTCCAGTCTTCCAGTGCATATCAACTTCTGTATGTCCTACAGGAAGTGGTGTATTCTCTCCAGTATGACACAGTGCTCTCTGCTGCCACCTCTGTCCATGTCAGGAACTGTCCAGAGCAGTAGCAAATCCCCATAGAAAACCTCTCCTGCTCTCCAGACTGGAAATGATACTACTTTCTGCAGGACATACAGCAGCTGATAAGTACTGGAAGACATGAGATTTTTTTAATAGAAGTAATTTACAAATCTTTGGCACTTTCTGGCTACAAGTGATTTGAAAGATATGTTGTTTTTTTTTTTGTGAACTACCCCTTTAACCCCTTTTAGTACAGAAAACATGAGGGGGGAGGGTGATGGCCCATGGTGACCCATCCTATTTGTATGATTTAGTTTACAGCATAGGGATTAGATTTCGTCCTTCTTCTTTGTTTCCTCCACATCTTCTCCATGGTTGAGGTTGACGGTTGACATCTTTTTCTATCATACTATGTATACGTTATGTACTTGCCGTATAACTCAATTCTTCTTTCTTTTGCAGAGACAGAGAAAGCTCCAGAAGGACAGACTCCTGAACGAGTTTTCTTCCGCATTGACCAACTTCCAGAAGATTCAGAGACTAGCTGCAGAAAAAGAGAAGGACTTTGTGGCCAGGGTCCGGGCTGGCTCCAGAGTATCGGTAGGTAGAATCCATTGTAGTTTATTTCTGAGGAGAAGAAATGGGGGTCAGCATCTATCTGTACACTATCTGGTTGCTTAATAGCAGCCTAAGTAGTAGAGATTTATCAAACATGGTGTAAAGTAGAACTGTATGTAAGCGAGCGCAGATCTGCTAGATCGGCCTATTACATGAGGATCATCCATAAAGCCCTAGCTGCGTATATAGAAAATAAGAAAGCAATACTTTACCTCTCCATGCTTCATGGCTTCCTTCCAGCTTCTCCTTGCGTTCCCAGACGCCTCTGAAGTGACAGGCCACACATCCTGTCACTGGCCAAGAAGGGACAGAGCCATGGCCAGTGATTGGTCACTGCATAGATGGCTTCAGAAGCTACAGTAGTGACTGTGGTGAGCCGGGAGAAGCCAGAAGGATGCCAGGGAGCGTGGAGAGGTAAAGTATAGCTTTTTTATTTTCTCAGCATTTTCATTGGCCGCTGACTTTGGCACCTCCTAATTGTCTTTATTACACGGGGTGATATCTTCCTGAATTGGCCGGATTGGAAAGGTATGATAGGCTGTGAACTAGTAATGTCTTCTACAGGCTCTGGTCCATACTCAGCCTGTACTAGGCAGCGTGCACCCCTATATATGTTTTTCTTTAACAGAGGGGAAGGGGTGAATGTAGATCATTCTACATGGTGGTCATGGTCAGGGGGTCCCACCGAGACCTAAAATATACAAATAAATGCCTTCCCTATGATGTCTGGACGCTATAATGTACTTGCCTATTTGTGGATATTGCACATGGTAACTTGATTTCTATCTCAGGCCCAGCCTCGCTTTAAAGGCTCCTCTGGTCAATGTTTTCCATGTTCCATCAAAGCACTGAACATTGGGTTGGGACCCTCATACTGTTTTGTGATCGGTGGTGTACACCTTTTTATACTGGTGTTTTTACCAGTATAAAAAAAAATCTTTTTTTCTTTCAAATCAGCTGGTTTCAGAAATTTATATAGATTTGTAATTGACTTCTATTTAAAAATCTCCAGTCTTCCCATACTTCTGAGATGCTGTGTGTCCTGCAGGAAGTGGTGTATTCTTTCCAGTCTGACACTGTGCTCTCTGCTGCCACCTCTGTCTGTGACAGGAACTGTCCAGTCCAATAGAAAATCCCCAAAGAAAAACCTCTCCTGCTCTGGACAGTTCCTGACACAGACAGAGGTGGCAGCAGAGAGCACTGTGTTAGACTAGAAGGAATACACCACTTCAAGACATACAGCAGCTGATAAGTAAGGGAAGACTTGAGATGAAACTTTCAACTTTCTGAAACCAGTTGATGTCCTTGCTGAATCTCTTTCTTCCTAAACTACCATTGTGTTCCCATATTCCAGGGTGGCGCCCCAGAGGATGGACTTAGGGACGGCTCATTGGTCAACTGGGAAAGGTAAATGTGTTCTTTCTATCTGGCACTCAATTGGCGTTGAGGACGTTGGAGCGGCTCTTTTATAATCAATAGAGCTGAGTAACAGAGGGGAGGGCAGATCTTCGCACTGGGGGCCCACCTCCAGTGCTTCATGCTGGGCCGGTGCTCCTGAATAGACCAGCACCATGTACGGAAACCGGGCAGTGGGTCAAAAAAATGACCGCGGCATCGGCATCCCCACACCGGCGCTAGTCTATTCATGTTAAAAACAAAAGCAATGTACCTAGAAGGAAGAGGGAGAGTTCATACAGGCTGTGTATGAGTGTAGAAAGGGAGGAGAGCACCCACAGGGCAGTCTGCACAGGAAGAGGGAGAGTCCATACAGGCTGTGTATAAGTGTAGAGAGGAAGGAGAGCACCCATAGGGCAGTCTGCACGGGAAGAGGGAGAGTTTATACAGGCTGCGTATGAGTGTAGAGAGGGAGGAGAGCACCCTCAGGGCAGTCTGCACAGGAAGAGGGAGAGTTTATACAGGCTGTGTATGAGTATAGAGAGGGAGGAGAGCACCCACAGGGCAGTCTGCACGGGAAGAGGGAGAGTTCACACAGACTGTGTATGAGTGTAGAGAGGGAGGAGAGCACCCACAGGGCAGTCTGCACGGGAAGAGGGAGAGATCATACAGGCTGTGTATAAGTGTAGAGAGGGAGGAGAGCACCCTCAGGGCAGTCTGCAGGGGAAGAGGGAGAGTTTACACAGACTGTGTATGAGTGTAGAAAGGGAGGAGAGCGCCCACAGGGCAGTCTGCACAGGAAGAGGGAGAGTTTATACAGGCTGTGTATGTGTGTAGAGAGGGAGGAGAGCACCCATAGGGCAGTCTGCACGGGAAGAGGGAGAGCTCATACAGGCTGTGTATAAGTGTAGAGAGGGAGGAGAGCACCCATAGGGCAGTCTGCACGGGAAGAGGGAGAGCTCATACAGGCTGTGTATAAGTGTAGAGAGGGAGGAGAGCACCCATAGGGCAGTCTGCACGGGAAGAGGCAGAGTTTATACAGGCTGTGTATGAGTGTAGAGAGAGAGGAGAGCACCCTCAGGGGAGTCTGCACAGGAAGAGGGAGAGTTTATACAGGCTGTGTATGAGTGTAGAGAGGGAGGAGAGCACCCACAGGGCAGTCTGTATGGGAAGAGGGAGAGTTTATACAGGCTGTGTATCAGTGTAGAGAGGGAGGACAGCACCCACAGGGCAGTCTGCACAGGAAGAGGGAGAGTTTATACAGGCTGTGTATGAGTGTAGAGAGGGAGGAGAGCACACACAGGGCAGTCTGCACGGGAAGAGGGAGAGCTCATACAGGCTGTGTATAAGTGTAGAGAGGGAGGAGAGCACCCACAGGGCAGTCTGCACGGGAAGAGTTCCATACAGGCTGTGTATAAGTGTAGAGAGAGAGGAGAGCTCCCACAGGGCAGTCTGCACGGGAAGAGGGAGAGTTTATACAGGCTGCGTATGAGTGTAGAGAGAGAGGAGAGCACCCACAGCGCAGTCTGCACAGGAAGAGGGAGAGTTCATACAGGCTGTGTATGAGTGTAGAAAGGGAGGAGAGCACCCACAGGGCAGTCTGCACGGGAAGAGTTCCATACAGGCTGTGTATAAGTGTAGAGAGAGAGGAGAGCTCCCACAGGGCAGTCTGCACGGGAAGAGGGAGAGTTTATACAGGCTGCGTATGAGTGTAGAGACAGAGGACAGCACCCTCAGGGCAGTCTGCACAGGAAGAGGGAGAGTTTATACAGGCTGTGTATGAGTATAGAGAGGGAGGAGAGCACCCACAGGGCAGTCTGCACGGGAAGAGGGAGAGTTTATACAGGCTGTGTATGAGTGTAGAGACAGAGGAGAGCACCCACAGGGCAGTCTGCACAGGAAGAGGGAGAGTTTATACAGGCTGCGTATGAGTGTAGAGAGGGAGGAGAGCACCCTCAGGGCAGTCTGCACGGGAAGAGGGAGAGTTTACACAGACTGTGTATGAGTGTAGAGAGGGAGGAGAGCACCCACAGGGCAGTCTGTACGGGAAGAGGGAGAGCTCATACAGGCTGTGTATGAGTGTAGAGAGGGAGGAGAGCACCCACAGGAGACTCCTCAGCATCGGTGTCTGTCAGCAGAAGGGAGAGGAGATCTCTCATAGGCTGCACAGGAATGAAGCTGTGCTGATTCCCGAGAGTTAGGGTCCTTTTACACACACATATACCTGACAGATTTTTGAAGCCAAAGCCAGGAACAGACTATAAACAAAGAACAGGTCATAAATGAAAGACTAAGATCCCTCCTCTTTTCAAATCCATTCCTGGCTCTGGTTTAAAAAAATCTGTCAGATAAATCTGTGTAAAGACCGCAGCATCCTGGGCACGCAAACCTCCCATCTAGCACATAGGACTGGAAGTCTTCTAGGAGAATGTTGTGGTCTCATAATAGGTGATGCACTAATACAGATTGCGGCATGAAACGTGGTGCACTTAGGTAACCAGTAAGATAAATAACAATCACCTTTTCATGGTTATAATAAGGATTGATTGTCTATCCATTGGTTTATGCTTTACACATACCTAATGGCTGATGTATATATTCCAGTGAGAGCCAGTCACAGGTGACCTTGCAGGAGGATCTCATCACAGAAGATGATATGCGGCTCATAGAAGAACGTGAGACGGCTATCCATCAGCTTGAGGTATGTCTCCAACACTGCGTACTGCTGACATGTGCGGTCAGTGGAGGCTGTCAGGGGTCATCTCGAAATGACAGCCCCTATTTATGTAAACTATTCCGACAGAGCTCAGAGCTTCATGTTCTCCATCCTAATACAGCCAGTCACTGGTTAAGGTGGGACACTTGCAGCTCAGGTTAATGGAGGTGAATGGAGCTGAAGTGTCTGGGGGGGGGGCTGTTTTTGCAAGAAACAAGCTGTGGTTTTTTTTTACATTTCTTTCTTAAGTTATATAGCGTTGTAATAGCGTTGTAATTTTATTAAAGAAATTGTAAATTTTTTATGTGTTTTCATTGACACGCAGCAGTGAGGGGCGACATGGCTCCTCTGCTGCCACCAGTGGCTGCGTCAGGAACTGCAGGGCTTCAGAATCCCTGTGCCCAGCACAATTATGTATCACGTGCAGCACTTGCTTTACCGAGTGGTGGCTGTAGCGCTACCTACACAGGCTGCTTCCCAAATCGTAATGTGCAATGATACAGTGTATCATAGGGAATCTAATGCTGTAGAATGTACTGGAGGCAGAGCAGACAACACTATCTGGTAATGTACAGCTATAAGCAGCCCGCTGTACAGCACATGGTCAGTCTGGGCAGTGTTTTAGCTACAAAAAGTAAAGAAACGTAAAAGTTATAGTACTTTGGGGAAACAACTGTCGTGCTCATTCATTATAATATTTTTTCCCTATAATTAAAATAGTGGCTCACAAGGGTACAGAATCGGGGAGTCCTGGGGTCTACAACAATCTCTGCCCCTTTACTTACAGTAAAGTCAATGCATCTCTGCACCAAATCCATGACTTACCAAGGCGTACCAAGACGTGATCATCGCACGTAGGGAAAGCCATGTCCACAAAACCACAGTGTCCTATAGCCACACAATGTCTCCAATGTAACAATGACATGTTAAGATGTGTTGCTATTGGTAAGTGTGGTTTCACCCAGATATAATGATCGCAACTGGGTATCCACCCCCATCGTCTCATTGACTTCTTAATGCGCTCTGTGAGTTCTAGTTTAGTAACATTTGCAGGTTGGACATGTTGGAGGCAAATTAATATTGGACATTTTATTCTCCACACAGCTACTCTTTCTTCTCTAATAATTCAATGCACATTTTCCAGGAGGATATCAGAGGGATAAACGAAATCTTTAAAGACTTGGGTATGATGGTCCATGAGCAGGGAGAGATGATTGGTAAGTAGTGAAGATATATATATGTGAACACATTAGAGTGGAATTATTATTATTCATGTACATGTTTTTTGGCATACAAAAGTCCCACATTTTTACTGATGGTACATTTGCTTTAAAGTGACACTGTCCCCCCCTTTTTGCATTCTGACTTCTCTACCCAGGTGTAAAGGGTAAATTTTGCAGTTTTCATACCTTATTTTACATCATACGTCATGGTGCTTGTTCAAGTAAAAAGTGATCTTTTATCAACTGCAGATTGTGCTGAGTGGGCGGGGCTTCGCTGCAATTGTGCCACTTAGTCCCGCCTGCCGCATGTCCTGCCCCTCCTTGATGTCATTGGCGCATAGGCCATTGGTATGTACCGACCTAAAGAGGGTGGGGCCTAGACCTTTAGGCCAGCTTGTTAAAATGGTCGTCGAGGGGCATGGCCTATGTACCAATGACGCTGCAGAGGGGTGGGGCCTACGGTGGCGCTGTGGGCAGGGCTAAGTGGCGCTGTTGCCATGAAGCCCCGCCCACTTAGCACAATCTGCAGTTGATAAAAGATCACTTTTTACTTGAACAAGCATCATTATGTATGATAAAAAAAGGTATGAAAACTGCTAAATTTACCCATTACATCTATGAAGAGAAGTCAGAATGCAAAAAGGGGGTAAAAGTGTCACTTTAAACTCCATTTTTGTCCCTAGACAGTAGATAGCCCACTTTGTGCCCCCATACTGCAAACTAATTGCCCCTTATACTGCCTGCTCACTTTGTTACACTCATTATATACCCCCACACAATTGAGACAAGTCCCATACTGGAAGGGTGGTTGGGTTGGATTACATCACTATATTATATCAGGCTTCTCAGATTGGTCTTCAACGTAATATGAAATGTGGGGTTTTTTCTTTATTAGTTGAGCCTAAGATTAGGGATATACATTTGTTGGTACAGTGTCGATAAAATAATAAGGGGCTTTGTTATTATTTTCTTACAGACAGCATAGAGGCCAATGTAGAAAGCGCTGATGTGCATGTTCAGCAAGCCAACCAGCAGCTGGCCCGAGCAGCGGAGTACCAGGTACAAGGGTTAATATCATGTAACATGGGTGGAAACTGGATTAGGTTTCCATTAAAGGATACTTCTCACTTTGCAACCCGTGGCAGAATCCTCAGAAAAAAATCCTGCAGGTCGGCGTTCCTCTTCAAACACAAGCCACGGTACAGAACTCCCGGAAGTGCCATAGACTGCATTTTAATACACTTACAATGGAGTCTACAGTGTTTCTGGGAGTTCCGTACATGATAGGTAATGAGAAGTGATGAGCAAACCGGGTTCCGAACCGGAACTTTCGGCATTTGACAAGCGGGGGCTGCTGAACTTGGATAAAGCTCTAAGGCCAATGACTATATCCATGATTTCCACATACCCATAGGGCTTTATTCAACTTCAGCAGCCACCGCTAATCAAATGCCAAAAGTTCGGGTTCGGATGGACTCGAGCATGCTCCAGGTTCGCTCATCTCTAGTAATGAGCAGTGTCTGGTTTCCTCCAGACATGGCGCTTAGCATTGAGGCCAAAAAGTTCCATCTTTGTTTCATAGGACCAGATAATCTTGTTCCTCACAGTCTGAGAGTCCTTTTGGTGATTTATTGCAGACTCCAGGCAGCTTTCATCCTGATGACAGGCTCCTTTCCTGGCCACTCTGCCATAAAGCCCAGAGGCTGCAGTGATGGTGGTGACCCTCTGGTGACACAGGATCTTTGGCATCTGCCAGAGAGACCATTGGGTTCTTAGTGACTTGACTTACAGCAAGCCTCATGGACATAGACTACAATAGACAGACTCTGTCCCTTGAGATGAATATGAAACATCACTGGGCGCGCTCTATGACCTTTGAAGAGGTCATTCTATAGGGAGCTGCTATTCTATAGGGAGCTGCTATCTACCGGTGTCACATGTTGCTGCAATGCTGTACAGATCACTTTACAACAGCCTCCTCTTATCACTATAAACACAACAGGAAGTCTCAGCTTAGTTTTGACCCCAGTGGTGAGAATGAAAACTGCAAGTTTTCAGGATTATTTTATAATATAGATGGAAAATTTGGAAAAATGTCACCAAAAATTCTTAAAAATTGTTTAACATAAAACCATTCTTTAAACAAGAAGTCCTTTTCTGATGACACTGTCCCTTTAAGAATTGGGAAACATCAGTGCACTGTATTAGCATTAGAGAATGATGTGGCTATGGATCTTTGCCCAGCTTCTCACTCTTATAATAATGTGGTATTACATAGATGTCGCCCTTCTCACTCGTGTATCTTTTTTTTTTTTTTGCCTTTTTCGTTCTAGCGCAAATCCAGGAAGAAGATCTGCATCATCATCCTGGTGCTTGTAATACTTGTCGCCATTCTCGCAGTGATTATCTGGGCGGCCACCAGAAATTAGGCCGTGCCTGAAACAATGGAGATCTTTCCAGTACTTTTATGTCTTTATTTTCGGAACCATTAATACTAATCACTGGAGAATGGCTCACACATTCAAGATGAAGAATACAATGTGTCTGTATATTATCTGTATGACAGTGCATGGTGGATTGTATAGGACTGTGTTTTCCCTTGCACAGTATACTGCAGGGCTGGGTGATTCATCAGAATAATTTAATAAAATTGATATTCGCCCCGATCCTACAGACGGGGAATATGGGGACCAAGAGGAGGGAGCAGTGTGTGGAAGAAGCCGGGGAGCAGGACAACAGGGTTGGTGACAGAGAAGGAGACACTCCTGGAAACTTCCATAGTGATGAGACTAGTGTTTATGTTTAAGTTGTGTGTCAGTTAAAGGGGTTATACAAGGTTAGAAAAACATGGCCGCTTTCTTCCAGAGACAGCACCACTCTTGTCTCCAGGTCAGGTCTGGTTGGCAATTAGGCTCCATTCACGTCAGTGGAACTGAATTGCAAAACCTACATCCGAACTGGAGACAAGAGTGGTGCTGTCTCTGGAAGAAAGCGGCCATGTTTTTCTAGCACTGCATAACCCCTTTAAGACTCATTGGCTCAGGTCTGACCCAATCTGCATGCAAAAGTCAAAACTGCTGCTATAGAATACACTCCAGAGCTTATCGGCTGACCCATAGGGACAGTGCCACCTGATCTGTAGGAAAAGTTCAGGCTGCAGCTATAACTCGATAGCGCTAAACCTCATTGCCGCCATGACGGTACACTTTACAGGACTATATTCTGACACTTCACAAGCATTAGCACAGCACCATCCTCGCACGGGTCCTGTTACATCTACTACAGCCAATGCCCACAGATTTACCCTAAGGATTGAATAGTTGTTTTCCCTGTATAAGTAAAATAGGAAAAAAACACTATATTCACCTCCCATGCCAGCGCTTGTTTAGTCTTCCTGTTTTTCCAGTGATAAAATTTACAGCTGGGGAGAGGTTGTACAGCAGCTCAGATAGTGGATATTGACAGGGGGGAGAGGAACCCTGGAAGACAACTCACAGGCTGCAGAGGAGAATTATATAAGCTGTATATAGAGAGGTAACAGAGTTCTTATAGTGTATTGGCTGCACAAGCTGAACTAAGCAACATTTATAATTAAGACCCATGGAGTAAAGCATTAAAAACGTCTTTTTAAACATGCCCATAGCCTCTAAGTTATAGTTCTGATGATCTGTATATATACAAGAATTGCTCTGCATGCAATTAAGTAAAAAAAAATAATTTACAAACACAAATAAATTTAAGACCATCACCCAGTCCTAGTATACGGTTTAGGCTCCATACACATTGTACTAAGCACTTGCACTATCCATGTCGGACAACTAGTAGATGATACCATATTTTATGTGCCATGCTGGGGTGGGGGTGGGGAGATTTCTGGAAGTGTTTAAAAAAAATCTTTGTTAAATAATTAAACTTTTTTTTTTATAATTTAAAATCTTTGCGTGAGTTGTTTTAATTTTCTTCACATATTTTATAAGTTATTTTTAATTGAAAGCAGAGAAACCTATTTTCGGGATTGTATGTGCTGTCCCTGTGCCTCTGCTGCATGACCACTGTGTTTCTGTTACGTCCCAGTATTAGAACCACACTGTGAACATACATGGTCAGGAGCAATCAGAAGGCCGGACAGGAGGAGGCGCCAGTTTTAACTTTGAGAGCTCAGTGACTTATGGTGTAGAGGATAGGTAGTCCCCTACATCTGCCAGCGGACCTCTGGCAATGGTCACCACAACTGTGGGGTCTAACTTTTGGCTACACAACACGTTGTGTTGCTTAGAAAGCATGGAATGAGAGGGAGTCTCCCATGCCACCAGAGACTAGGCCTGAGAGAACTTGCTGTGTGAACAGATGCTTAGACACCAGAATGCCGCCTCTGAATGCAGAAGGAGTCTATGGTGGTTGGTGGTGCAAGTGTTTAGCTGCTAAAGTGGGAGCAGTGCTTGGAGATCCTTGATGCAGATAAAGTTCTAGACAGCAGCTGAGAGGACTTGACCATCTTGAAGGTCCTGCTGATCTGTACAATTGCCCTACAGTAGGTAATAATAGGTTGGATTAGCAGGGACTTTGGGTTTAAAGGGAAACTATAAGGTTAGAAATAGAGATGAGCGAATCTCGAGCATGCTCAAGTCGATCCGAACCCGAGCGTTCGGCATTTGATTAGCGGTGGCTGCTGAAGTTGGATAAAGCCCTAAGGCTATGTGGAAAACATGGATATAGTCATTGGCTGTATCCATGTTTTCCAGACAACCTTAGAGCTTTATCCAAGTTCAGCAGCCCCAGCTAATCAAATGTCGAACGTTTGGGTTCGGATCGACCCGAACCCCGTTTGCTCATCTCTAGTTAGAAACATCTAACCTGCTGATATTTTCCTATAGCGCACAAGGCACTTAGCATGAAGGTTAAAGGGGTAGTGCGGCGCAAAAAAATTATTCACAGAATAACACACATTACAAAGTTATACAACTTTGTAATGTATGTTATGTCTGTGAATCGCCCCCTTCCCCGTGTCCCACCACCCCCGCCCGTGTACCCGGAAGTGTGTGGTGCATTATACATTACCTGATCCGTGTCGAGCCCGTCCGCCATCTTGTGCCAAACGTCATCTTCGGACGGATGGCCGAATCCCTGCCGCCGCCCCCCCTCTGCCGCGTCATAACTGTGCTCAGCCGCGATTGGCTGAGCACAGTTATGCTCAGCCAATCGCGGCTGATGACGCGGCGGAGGGGTGACAGCGGCAGCGATTCGGCCGTCCGTCCGAAGATGACGTTTGGCACAAGATAGCGGATGGGCTTGACACAGATCAGGGGGCGATTCACAGACATAACATACATTACAAAGTTGTATAACTTTGTAATGTGTGTTATTCTGTGAATAATTTTTTAGCGCCGCACTACCCCTTTCTTACTTTCATCCTCTGCGCCATTTCCATGCTATTAGCAGTTTAATCCTTGTGCTTATTAGGTGTTTTGGCGCACTGGGGGCGGGACTACTTCCCCTAGTGCACCGATCTGCCCCTGACAGGCCCATCCCTTCCAATGAATATCAGCAGATCGGGACAGCAGGGGGCAAAACGCCTAATTAACATGAGGATTAAACTGCTAATAGCACAGAGAGTGCAGTGGCTCACTGCCATATACCAGTAATACAGTTTACAGTATATAAAGGATTCCCTGCATGCTTCTTATCTGTTATGCCTTCCTAAGATTTGGACCTGTAGCGCAGTTTTTATAGACTATACAATGCGATTGAACATTGGTGTGACCACAGTATATATATAAGAGACAGGATCCTATTGAGGTTCAGTGAGGAGATGCTGGTAGGCAGACAATGTCCCATAATAGAAGGATATTACAGTTAGATGTAAGTTACAGGTGGAGACCCTTCTTCCTCCCAGAGGTAGATGAAATTCTTATAATAATTTCTTATATTACTGACTGTAGTACAAAGTAGCGGGCTAATAACTGGGCATTAGAATCACTGCTATTCATTGTGGGATAGAGAATAACTCAGTTGTTTTTTCTCATGTTCGCATTGGGATCATGTTTAGTATTTTCTTTCTACGATTTGGACCTGTAGTGCGTTTTTTATCTCTTGGTTTCGAAGACTGTATACAATGGGATTGAACATTGGTGTGGCCACGGTATATAAAAGAGACAGGATCTTATTGAGGTTCAGGGAGGACATGCTGGTGGGCACAACATAGACTGCAAACAGTGTCCCGTAATACAAGGATACTACAGTAAGATGTGAGCTACAGGTGGAGAAGGCCTTCTGCCTCCCGGAGGTGGATGACATCCTTACAATACTCATGGAGATGGAGATATAACTTGCCATTATGAACAAAAATGGAAACACTACAATGGGGACAGAACTAACATACAGTTCAATTTTTACGAGAGACGTATCTGAGCAAGAGAGTTCCAGAAGAGGAGCAATGTCACAGAAGAAATGATCAATCGCATTGGATCCACAAAACTGGAGCCTACATATGAGAAGAAGTGAACTCAGGGTCACCACCAAGCTAAGGAACCACGACAAAGCCACCAGAAGAACCTGAAGAGTCAAAGTCATCATTGCAGTATACCGTAATGGATTGCATATGGCCAAGTAGCGATCATAAGACATTACTGTAAGAAGAAATGACTCTGTAGTAGCTGAGAAACCAAAAACATGATATTGGGCAATGCACCCCACTAGGGACAGTGTACTGCCTCCATGTAGTATGACTCGCAGCATGTTTGGCAAGACGCTGGTAGTAAACACTGTGTCACAAAAGGACAAGTGACCGAGAAAAAAGTACATAGGAGACCGGAGGAATCTACTGAATAGAACTAAAGTGATGATCACAAAGTTACCACCCAATGATACAACATAAACCAGGAGGAGCAAAGGGAAGAGTAGAAACCTGAAGGCATAGAGGTTTTTGAATCCTAACAGGAGGAACTCTACAACGACCGTTTGGTTGGTTGGGTTCATGGATGCAACTGTATCGGGAAGAAAGGCGGAAAGCAAATATTAATATCAAATTACAAAATAATATAATTTAGAATCTTTTAATGTACTTTTGTTGCGGACATCAACAATTTCCAGGAATTTTTAAATGGGGACTTCTCTATCTAAGAGCCCGACTCATCACGTGAGACAGAGCCAGGAGAGGATCACGCTTAGCTCAGTCTTCTCGCTCATTTTCACGATTAGGACAGGTCTTATAGTTTAAAGGGAACCCGTCACCATAACAATGTTATCTAACCTACGGTCATCATGTTATAGAGCAGAAGGAGCTAAGCGGATTAATATATAACTTTTTCTAGGAAAAGATTCTGTATAACTTGCAATTTATTGCAATTTACTAAAGAGTCCAGTCCCTTGAGTGATACCGCCCACTGGACTCTTTACCACAGAATGATCAGGGATTTCTATTAACATGTTACAAGTTAGACTGAATCTGTTCCCACAAAGATATATATCAATCTGCCCAGATCTTCCTGCTCTATAACATGATTGAGATATATTAGATAGCATTGTTTTGGTGGCAGGTTCGCTTTAACAGTATATCATGTAAATTTACACACCACCCATTCCCTATTTGAGAGCCCAATAACATTAAGGCTATGTTCACACTGCGTTGTCTGTGCCGCAAAACTACAGCCGTTGTTTTGAAGTTCCCTATAATGACTGCAATACAATGTAACTACGGCCGTTGAATTCACACTATGTATCAGTAGTTTATACGGCCCCGTGGTTTCTCGGGCTGGGCACAGTATTTAAAGTAGATGACCTGTTTCATCCCGTTTATAAACATGCTAGAAATCAAAATTAAACAACGACCGTAGTTTCACGACTAGCCCGTACGATCGTAATTCTACGGCTGTAGTTTTGGTCGTAAAAGTCCGGCCGGTGAAAACAACGGCCGTTATTTTACGCAGTGTGAACATAGCCTAAACCATCATAGCTAGGACAATCACACCATAGTTTGGACCCCTATGCAACCAGTACTATTTTTTGTACGCCATTGACCTTGTATACAGCATTTGTATGAGATGGGTACTCACCATGTGTAATAGTGATCAGTTTACTATAGTTGGGTCACAATGGAAACCATTATATTGTGGTCAGCAGGGGTACGTGAAGTCTTCATATAGAGCATTATGAACAACACTTATGTGCACAACTCACTGGTGACAATTTATAGATATGCTGTAGACTGACATCAGGACTGTCTATATATTGTTTATTAGAAGTATTATAAATGATCCTTTATACAAGGCATGAGGGAATTATGGTAGCCCAGAGAATTGCCTCCAGGGCTTCTAGTGTAATTATTTAGACAATGGAAAAACATAGACGTCTAATTAGACAACAATGCTGAATTTCATTTTTCTACAATAGACACACATGGCCTTTGCGATGCTCAAATAACATAATCCAAAAAATTACAATGGGTTTTCTTTCTCTGTCCATCATAGTTTCCTCCTACCCCCAGGTTCAGCATCTCTAGCCTGAGCAATGAGCTAATATTGCTGTGGCCCGGATGTTAGACCTGCTGGTGGGTTCTGGTGTTTTGGTGGCCAGGAGTGGTAACACCCACACGCAGCAACCGGATCTTGGTTTGAACTGAGGTGAGCTGTGAGGTGTAGTGCTAGAGATGAGTCCCACTTTAAACAACTTTCAAACTTAACTTGAAAAAGGTTTCTTAGTGTAAAACATAATACTCCCAACAGGTAGATAGGAGAGATGATAGAAGAAACAATAAGTTAACAGGTGTCAGGAATGTGGTGAAGTGTTTCTGTAGTGTGAAAGAATATCTCGTACTCATGTATGGATGAGTACCAGTTATCTCACCTAACAGCCTTCTGCCCCACAATGTCAGGTTTCCGCCCTATTGGGGGTAGTACCAGTCCCGGGTCTCTGCAGTGAGTGCAGCTGGCTTGTAGAACCCTTCCTACTTAGCTGAGCGTCTGTCAGTAGAGAGCGGCATGTTGGCACTGTGCTCTACTGCAGGTCCAGTCTTGAGTTATCCGTCCCTTTTCGCTAAGGTGGTCGACTGTCCTGTTTTAGCAGTAAAATCCATGGCGTAGGCAAGGGTAAAGACTCCCCTTGTCTCTGGTTTCCCATGGGGTCTGACCTAGCAACCCATAGTGGTTGGGTAACTAGCTGCAGGAACAACTATGTACAGGCCCTGTCTGGCCTGTAGCCAGACACTAACTAACTACAAAAGGAAAGTTATTACTACAAAAGGAAGTGCAGCTGCACGGTAAGAGTGTGACATCTAGGTTACTCGGGCTGCCAGAGGGTTATACTTACCTTCCATGGCAGTTCCGGCCTCTTTGCTGTTTAAGTCTGCCTCAGGCAGCAGAGCACCGATATAACTGATCAGTGCAATGCAGAAGAAATCTAATGATTGCATATTATAGTCCCCCAGGGGGACTTAAAAGATATGAAAAGTAAAAGATAAAAAAAGTTTTTAAAGGACAAAAAAAAAAAAACACTTTTTGTTTAAATCACCCCTCTTTTTCCATTTTTAAAATAAAAACTGTAAACAACAAAAAAAATGATATATCGCTGCATGCGGAATTGCCCGATTTATTAAAATAGACCATTTTATTGTTCCTACTCCAAAAATGCTGCTTTTGGGCGATATCATCTATTGAATTAAATGAAATTAAAAAAACTGGTACCGATAAAAATTACAGATCATAGTGCGAAAAATAAGCCGTCATATCTCTCTGTAGACGTGTAGACGGAAAAATGATGAGGTTATAGAAGTCAGAATATGAAGATTCAAAACTAGGGATGGTCCAAACCGAGTTCGGTTCGGGTTCATACGAACCCGAACTCTCGGTAATGATTCCCGCTGTCTGCCCGCTCCATATCCCAGTTTTCCAGGTGGTCCTCCCGCTGTATCCACCCGCTCCACGGAGCGGGCAGACAGCGGGAATCTGATGCCGAGCGTTTGGGTTCATACGAACCCCAACCTCGGAGGGTTCGGACCATCCCTATTCAAAACCATGTTTTTTTTTCCTAAAAATATCACTTTTATTGCAAAGTGAACAATGTTGCAGCAAAATCCCTGAATAGATGCAGAACTGCAGGGTCTTTTTACAATTTTGCCAACAAATATATTTTTTTTCTTTTTTTGCAGTACATTTTACGGTAAAATAGATTTATTTAAAATTGCATTAAGGGACAATTCTGGCCAAAATCTATCTTATAATATGTTATTTCGTAAGCAAAGTTAGACAAATTCCTAATATACACTAATTATGGAAAATGCACATATAGCGCTATTTCCCTCAATCTAGTAAATCAGGCAGGCTTCAATTTCTCTAAAAAAAAATGTGATGTCACGACCAGGTCTATACCTGAAGGGTGCAGCAGGGGGAGCAGTATGAGTAGAAATTACATGTAAAAAAAAAACAATAACAGGCCCCTTCCTGTGCTTTCTGCTGCATGGCACAAAATTCAGCTAGGATCAGCTTTCTGGACTATACACCAAACAGATTCCTGTAACATTGTGGAATACCATCTACATAAGAATAAGGATCGTAACAGAATCTGAATACCCAAGAATATCTCCCATAGTAAGTACGGATATCTTGTACTACCACACTATCACACCTCACTCTGCATGGATACATATGACATCTAGTGGTCAGATTGTATAACACACTTTATACTACACAGTTAGTGGGAGTGCTGTATCTGTATTTCCTTTATACTGCCAGCACAGGACTGGCAAATGGAATTTAGCAGCGCACATGTACTGCAAGCAGAGCGCCGTGTATAGACCCTCATCTTTTAGGTGAAGAGTCCACGTTTGCATTATGATAAAATAAAGGATAACATTAAAAAGGTCTATTTGTCCTAAAAAAAAAAATTAACCCCTCATATGGCTCCTCATACTGAACAAAAAAAGAGTTTTCCTATAACTCTCTGAATGTGAGAAGTTACACACAAGCCCTTCTGGGTGTAGTAGTCTCCCGAATGAGGCAAAGCCGCCCGGACTAGTGCTGGCAAACACTGAGGAGGCTGTGGATGAATGTGCAGGGATTTATGGAGGCCGGAACCCCTCATTTCCTAATAACATACAGAAGACCAATGAGCCGCCTTATGGTGGATCCATCTAGGTTTATTAGTGATTCTCATCTCCTGTCAATGGATAGGTGGCGTAGATGGCATCTTGCCATTGGTTGACTAGGCTCTTCTCTAATGGATGCATAGTAGTCGTGACCTGTTCTTCGTTCCTCTATCTGTTCTTTCTTATTGGTTTGCCTTTATAAAGAGAGCTGTTAAAAATTAAAAACAGGGACACTATGGACCATAGAACACAATGGAAAGCAAATATTTCACTCAACTATAATAGGATCATATCAGAACCAAGGGATGAAAGCTCAAGCCCCACAACTTTGTGGAAAGGATGTGCCCTGTATACGTGATGTCCGAGCCAACACACGGCATGCTATAAAACTGGATCACTGAAATACATTTCCCTCTCAACTCCTGGAGGGAGATTTATCAAACATGGTGCAAAGTGAAACTGGTGCAGTTGCCCCTAGCAACCAATCAGATTCCACCTTTCATTTTCCAAAGAGTCTGTGAGGAATGAAAGGTGGAATCTGATTGGTTGCTAGGGGCGACTGAGCCAGTTTCACTTTAAACCATGTTTGATAAATCTCCCCCATACTTTACACTAAAAATGGCACATGTGTGAAATAAATTGAGAGAATTTTATGACTTCTTTTGGCTGCCTTCTTTTCTTAAACCATAGAGGTTGGCGTACAAGCAATAAATACAAGATGGGCCATAACACTATACACTATAAGGTCATGTTCACACATGGCAAATCAGCAGCCGTACTGCAGTACCAGCCGGGTGATTATCACTTCTTTTTAATTGGAATCCGGGCACATTCAGGTGTGCCCATGCTCCGATTAGCCATAGCAGATAATGTAAGGTACATTGTCTGCACAGTCTATTTTGTGTGTCCGCTGTTCAATGTCATTGTTTTGTGTGGCCGCATGGAATCCCGCCTGGAGTGTATACATTGTGGATTCCATAGTAGTTAATGAGAACGGCCGCTGTGATTAAACAATTGCCTTTGTTGCAAACTTGCAACAACGGCCGTTGTTTAATGAAAAAATAAAGTGTGTGAACGAGGCCTAAGAATTAGTTTGGATACAGAGATAGTGAAGGGCAATAAGTACTCTGGTTAGTTACCTGTGGCTTCTGCATGTAGTATTACACCATCATGACTTTGGATATGGCAGCTTGAATACACCTTCCGTCCTTCAATTTTGTTCACATGGCTGTCCACAAACAAGGTGCATCCCAGGGGTATGGGCCTGCCAGGAAGTGAGAAATGGCTTTATAGTTTCTATACGTCAGAGGTGAATCATGCAAAGAACAGATCCTATGGTGGGTTACATTATAGGTTGTGTTTCTCCGGCCTTTATTCCTAAACCAATAGTCCCGCAATATTGCGATAATCCCAGTGTCTGTGGTTAAGCAATGAGGGCATGGTTGTGGCTGTGTTTGGAACTTATTCTAAACCCAAATGGAAACCCAGCCTTATTCATGTTCCTCAACCAATGTAAACAATACAGATATTCAGCTGGAATATCATTGCCTACAGAATACTGCATACAGAACTACCACTGTGGGATATAGGATATAGAAAACATGGCCAAGAAGAGAAGGTTGGTCCCAATAACATCATGGTGGGGCCATGTCTTTATAATGAGTCAAAGGGTTTTTATAGCTGAAACACAAGGTGGCAATGTGTACTAGAAGGTGGTGAAGAATAGATGTAAGATGGTGAAGAATAGCTCTAAAGCTGTAGATAATGGCTGTCTACTGGGTACTGAGTGCTTTTATGACTGTGTGTCAGGTTTGGGCTACGTTCACATCAGAGACATGACCTACATTCAGAGGATAATGGGTCAAGGGTAGATTGTGTGCCCGAACATAGTTTACTAGTTTCTACATATGGTCAACTCCAAAACATATACAGTTTTTACATGGGACTCCAAAGGACAAGTGGTCGCATATTTGAATTTCCCCAAAAACTGTAAACAGTTAGGAATGGACCAAATTCAGTCACTAGTGGACTAAAGGCCCTATTCCACCAACAGATCTGACGACAGATTATCTGCCAAAGAACAGACTATAATCAGAGAACAGGTCATAAAGGAAAGACTGAGATTTCTCCTCTTTTCAAATCCACTCCTGGGTTTGGCTTCAAATCTTTGGCAGATAATCTGTCGTCAGATCTGTTGGTGGAATAGGGCCTTAACTGTGATCCATTGAAATCAAAAGACAAGGCACATGTACAGACACTAATTACATAGGAACAGATGACACGCTGGCTACATACATGTATTCATGGAGAACTTACTACCAAAGGGGACACATACAAAAATACTGAAAATCCACCCATTACAGGCACTCACTAAATAGAAATACACACAGAAGAATATCTATATATCTATCATCTATCTATCTATCTATCTATCTATCTATCTATCTATCTATCTATCTATTCATCTATCTATCTTCTATCTATTATCTATCTTTCTATCTATCTATCCAGGGCCGCTTTAACCAGAGGGCACATGGTGCACGTGCACCGGGCCCACCGGTTAAAGGGGCCCAACCTGAGCAGGGCCAGCCTTTGCTCTGTGCGACCATTACGGTCGCACAGGGCTCCGGCTACCAGCCTGCCAGGAGGGCACCATCGGGATGGGTAAGGTTACCCATCCATGGCGCCCCCTGCAGGGCCCCCCCTGCGGCGCTCTGTACTGTAGCTATGGGTAGCTACAGTAGCGCTCATAGGTACAGGCAGCAGCAGCGGCACTGACAGGTCGGGAACCATTGGCTCCCTCCCTGTCAGTCATCCTTGTGGCCGCAGGCAGTGCTTTACCTGCGGTCACAAGAGGCCGCTTTCCCGCAGTGGTATCGGCGCTGAGTGACGTCACTCAACGGCGACACCGCGAGAGGGGAGAGCGGCCTCTTGTGACCGCAGGTAAAGGACTGCCTGCGGCCATAAGAGTGAGGTGAAGAGAAGAGGAACGCGCGGACCCAGGTGAGTATAAAGTGTTTGTTTTTTTTGTTACTTGCTATATTGGAGGGGGAAGCACAAAGGAGGGGTATATAACGGGGGCAGCACACAGGGGGGGCCTATATACTACTGGGGGAGATGGGGTGCACAGGGGGGTATATATAATTGGGGGGCCACACAGGGGGTATTTTTAAACTGGGGGAGCGCACAGTGACGGGGGATTATATAAAAGGAAGTGCACAGGGGGGTATATATCTGGGGGCACACAGGGGGTATATGTATATCTGGGGGCACACAGGGGGTAAATGTATATTTGGGGGCACACAGGGGGTATATATATAACGGGGCACACAGGGGGTGTATATATATATAACTGGGGGCACACAGGGGGTGTATATATAACTGGGGGCACACAGGGGGTGTATATATATAACTGGGGGCACACAAGGGGGTGTATATATATAACTGGGGGGTGCACAGGGGGATTATATAAAGGGGGTATTTATAACTTGGGGAGCACACAGTGGGGTATATATAACTTGGATGGCACACGGGGTGTATATATATATATATATATATATATATATACATATATAACTGGGGGGTGCACAGGGGGATTATATACAAGGGGGTATATATAACTTGGGGAGCACACGGGGTATATATATATATATAACTGGGGGCACACAGGGGGTATATATATAACGGGGGGGCACACAGGGGGTATATATATATAACTGGGGCCACACAGGGGATATATATAACGGGGGTCCACAGGGGGATTATATAAAAGGGGGGTGCACAGGGGGGTATATATAAGTCAGGGAGCACACAGGGGGCTATATAGGGGCGCACAGGGGATATTAATACTACTGTGGGGTGCACAGGGGAACTATATACTACTTAGGGGAGCACAGGGGATATATACTACTGTGGGGTGCACAGGGGGACTATATACTACTTGGGGGAGCACAGGGGATATATATACTACTGTGGGGTGCACAGGGGGACTATATACTACTTGGGGGAGCACGGGGGGGTATATATACTACCGGGGGATGCACAGTGGCGGGTATATATAACTGGGGGAGCACAGAGGGGGCTATATACTAATGGGAGCAGCACCTAGTGGTCTATAGTACTAGGGGCAGCTCACAAGGGGTCTATATACTACTGGGGGCAGCACCTAGTGGTCTACAGTATATACTACTGGGGGCAGTGCACAAGGGGTCTATATAGTACTGGGGGATGCACAGAGGGGGCTATATACTAAAGGGGGAAGCACCTAGTGGTCTATAGTACTAGGGGCAGCACACAAGGGGTCTATATACTACTGGGGGCAGCACCTAGTGGTCTATATACTACTGGGGCAGTGCACAATGGGGTCTATATACTACTGGGGGTAGCACACAGCTCTATATACTACTGGGGGCAGCACACAGCTCTATATACTACTGGGGGCAGCACACAGCTCTATATACTACTGGGGGCAGCACACAGCTTTCTATACTACTGGGGGCAGCACACATCTTTCTATACTACTGGGGGCAGCACACGGGTCTATACTAACATTGGGGCTGCACAGAGGGGCCTATACTATATAGGGACCTTACTACTATATTGGGGCACAGAGCATACCTAATTATTAAGTGGGAGCACAGAGGGGTGTAACTACTAAAAGGGGCACAGAGGGGGATAACTACTATATAGGGGTACATAGGGGGGTAACTACTATATAGAGGTACAGAGGGGTGTAACTATTATATAGGGGCACAGAGGGGTGTAACTACTATATAGGAGCACAGAGGGGAGTAACTACTATATAGGGGCACAGAGGGGTGTAACTACTACATAGGGGCACAGAAAGACTCTGATCAGAGAAGACGCCCCCTGTGAGTAAATGGATGTAACTGTTGTGGCGGTATTGTGTAATGATATCATTGGTGATATCTTTATAAGGTTATAAGGTAACTACTGTATGTATTGGGGCTCCTAATACAGTGTGGGGGCATTCAGGGCATTATACTGTGTGTGGAGCTCCGATTCTGATAACGCTGGGTTGGGGGGGGCACTCTTGTGGGCTGTGCACTGGGCCCACCAATGTATTAAAACGGCCCTGTATCTATCTATCTATCATCTATCTATCTATCTGCCCTACTTGTGGTAGGTGATGTTGAGGTTAGCTGTCATGACGCTGCCACATGTATATACAGCGCCTGCTCCGGCTGTACTGTCAATGATTGTTGCAATGCATCCTCCATGAGCATACCTGTAAGAAAAGATCACAATGTGCAGTATGAGAAGCACAACATACTAAGGCTATGGGAACACATGAACACACATACAGAAGCAATAGAGTGAGACCACCTATAAGGGGCAAGAACCCTGAGACAGCTGTCTGCAGATAAGTCCCCTTAGTTTTTGAAGGAGATAGGTTGGTTTATAATATCTTGTCATGTTTCAAAACTCTTTAAACAATAGATCATTAACTTAAAGGAAAGCAACCTCCAATAGGTAGCACTAAAGGGCAAGGTCCTCTCTGCTGGAAAAATGACTACTCTAAACATGTCTGACACTTGTCCACAAGCTGTGCATCCAATATCACCTGTATGGAACTAAAGGCCCTATTCCACGGAACTCATTATCGGCCATATTCTGGTGATATCGGTCGTTACGGCCGATAATCGTCCCATGGAATACAAGCCAACGATCAGCCGACATCGTTCATGTCGGCTGATCGTGCAGTCGTGCAGCATTTTGAAACACAAACAACTGATATAGCAGGGATCTGTCACTTTCTGCTATGGGCTGCCCAGACAATCTAGCAATCACCCGGGCAGCCTCCCCTGCACCTCCCTGCGGCCCCTCCCACACTCACCCGCTCGCTGCCTCCACATGGAATATCAGCGTCAGCGAGCGGGGAACGAGGAGAAAATGGGCGCTGATAGCGCTTGTTTGCTCCTCTGCATCACCCCGTGGAATAGGGGCTTAAAGTGACACTGTCCCCCCCCTTTTGTGCATTCTGACATCTCTACACAGGTGTAAAGGGTAAATTTAGCGGTTTTCATACCTTATTTTATATCATACGTCATGGTGCTTGTTCAAGTAAAAAGTCATCTTTTATCAACTGCAGATTGTGTTAAGTGGGTGGGGCCTCGTGACATTAGCGCCACTTAGTCCCGCCCTCAACGTCACAGTTGGCCCCGCCCCTCGCCGGCCATTGGAACAGGCTGGCCGAAAGGTCTAGACCCCACCCCTTTTCGTAGGCCAACCAATGGGCGTCAAGGGGATGGGGTCAACGGTGCACTTTTTACTTGAACAAACACCATGACGTATGATATGAAATAAGGTATGAAAAACGCTAAATTTAGCCATTACACCTGTGTAGAGATGTCAGAATGCACAAAGGGGGTGACAGTGTCACTTTAAGCAGCAATACCAGACACAACCTATGGACAGGTGTGGCACTGTTTCCTGTACAATCCAGCTTGTCACCTAGACATCTAACAGCTTACCCTGGAGGACCCTCAAGGTAGGGACCAGGCTGGAAAAGACAGACCATTCTCCTTTCATCCCTGTTGAAAAACATGCAGTACTCAAATCCGAGACCATCGCTGTCCAAGTTTCTGAGGAACATGCGCTTGCCTATCCTTGTTTCATGAGGGTCACCTGCAAACAAAGTGCAAAACTGGGCTAGAAAAACATGAGGAAGACTAGCTCATTCTAAAACTGCTCCTAGAGGTCTATGTCTTAGTATTAAAGGGGTAGTTGACCAAAATAAATTTCTTTCAAATCAACTGGTGCCAGAAAGTGACAGAAATTTGTAATTTACTTCTATTAAAAAATCTCAAGTTTGGGGATTTGCTACTGCTCTGGACAGTTCCTGACATGGACAGAGGTGGCAGCAGAGAGCACTGTGTCAGACTGGAAAGAATACACCACTTCCTGCAGGACATACTGCAGCTCATAAGTACTGGAAAACGTGAGATTTTTTAATAGAAGCAAATTACAAATCTCTGGCACTTTCTGCTACCAGTTGATTTGAAAGAAAAAAAAATTGGGGTGACCAACCCCTTTAAGATGGCTTTGGGGTCTTTCCTTTAGGCTTATTTCCAGAGACCCTCACCTTGTAAGTGATGGGCGATGGTGTTGTGGGAAGGAATTCGCTTCCAGCTGCCATTTTTGCTAAGTTCCAAGAATTTGTTGTATAGATCCTTCAGGTTCTGGCTCCATGTGGCATTAGGTAGCCCAAAGTCTCGCAGTTCCTCGGTAGTACAGGGACGTCTAACCTGGAAGACAGTAAGAATCTAATGTAAGTTCCTGGGTTACGTAATGAGGTCTTAAAGTGACTCTGTACCCACAATCTGTCCCCCCCAAACCCCTTGTACCTTCGGATAGCTGCTTTTACTTGAAGATCTGTCCTGTGGTCCGTTCGGCAGGTGATGCAGTTATTGTCCTAAAAAACTATTTTTAAACTTGCAGCCCTGTGCCAAACGGTCGTGGCCTAGATTATCTGTGCCCTAACCTTGCACCACCCCACCGTCCCTCCTCCACACCCTCCTCATCATTAGGAATGCCACTGGCAGGATATTTCCTATTCCTCTGCAGTGAACACTGCACAGGAGCCCTAACGATCCAGCCCATGTGCAGTGTTCACACAGCTGATGAATAGTAGACAATCTGCCTGGAGCATTCCTAATGATGAGGAGGGCGAGGAGGAGAGACAGAGAGGCCACGCCAGTTTGGCACGGGCTGCAAGTTTTAAAGTTGTTTTTAGGACAATAACTGCATCACCTGCCGAACAGACCCCAGGACAGATTTTGTATTAAAAGCAGCTATCCGAAGGTACAAGCGGTTTGGGGGGGGGGGGGGCAGATTGTGGGTACAGAGTCACTTTAAGAATGAGACATTACTCACTGAGAAGCGGCAAGAAGAAATGGCGGCTCCTGGCAGCTGAAGGGGGAGGCTACACAGAACCTTGGTCTCGTAGATTAATCTGCCGCATCCTCTTATCATACTGTAGTTGTTACTCCTGCCGATAAACAGAGGTGAAAATAAAGTTGAGATCTATGTATTTATCCATGACTATCAATTCTGGAAAGACCTGGATCCAAGGATCAGCCCTGTTGAAAAGCCATTGGTTATTGTAAGGAAACATGTCAAACTGACCACTCCAATGACCAGTTGGTGGCTGATGTGGCATGAGACTGGCTAGCATTACCCCAAAATTACTCTAACACATGAAGATTTGTGATATTTCAAGGGGTTTTCCACTTCGGATGACTCTTATTTGTTGAAGGCTCCCTTGACAAGTCAATAATAATGTTTCTTCTTGCTAGAACCAGTGATCAGATGTAATTTGTTGGGAAATCTTCAATTTTCTGGCAGCGTCATCATAGGAAAGACTAAGCATAACACGGTGCCCATTTATATCAATGAGTTGTCTGTGTAACTTTGCTTGGAATCCCACGCCCTGCACGCCTCCACTCTCTGCTGCTCTCCACTGCTCTCTGCTCAAAGAATTGACATGTCAATTGTGTTCTGACTCCTTCATATCATAGTCAGTAAAGAAGAGCCAATTTAGGGGCCTATTCCACGGGAGCGATAATCGGCTGAATCGGCCCCATTCGGCCGATTAACACTCGGTGAAATAGAGAAAATGATCAGCCGATGATTGTGTCATCGGCTGATCGTTTATTTAGGGCCAGACCTAAAATCATCGGTCCCCCACCGCGCATCGCTACGGTGGAATAGCGGTGCGCGGCGGGCGACCGACGATTTGAGAAGCACCATACATTACCTGGCAGGACTTCTCCTCCGCTCCGTCTTCCTCCCCGGGTCCCGCGGCACAGCATCAGCAGCTCCGGAGCGGCCTGACTGAGCAGTCAGACCGCTCAGCCAATCACAGGCCAGGACCACTGCGGCCAGTGATTGGCTGAGCGGTCTGACAGATCAGACAGGCCGCACCGGAGTTGATGCTGTGCCACGGGACCCGGGGAGGAAGACAGAGCGGAGGAGAAGTCCTGCCAGGTAATGTATGCTGCAAGGGCTGCAAGGACATCGGTAACGATGTCCCTGCAGCCCTCGCTCAACGATCATCGGGCCGTGGAATAGGCCCAGTAAACGAGCGCTGATCTAGCAGATGGGCGCTCGTTTACATCGTTGATCGGGCCTTCATCGGCCCGTGAAATAGGATTCTTACAGTATTAGCAAAGCAAGGCGTTTTGTTAGCTCGGCGATCGGCTGATCAGTCTGCAGTCTTTGAACTCTGTGCCGCTTCTTGCATGTCTGCTCTGGGTGCCTGGAAAAGCTGGATCCAGTCCTGGGAAACTTCTCCCATTTTCCCAGGACTTGATCTACCTTTACCTGGCACACAGAGCAGACATGCAAGAAGCGGCACAGAGTTCAAAGGCGTCAGGCTGATTAGACGACCGCCGATCTAACAAAGCGCCTTGCTTTGCTAATACTGTAAACTGGCTCATCTGTAATAGTCAGCATTAACTTTTCCAGCAATTTGTTCTAGTAGTTTTTCTGTGGGATTGGCCAAGACATTCTAGCACCCAACCCTTGATTTTTGCATACCTATGACCCTTTTTGATTAGGTAGCAACCAATATATAGCCGGACCTATGCTTTTGGATATGTTTGGACCAAACTGTCATACCAAGAAGGGTTAATCACAGTAAGTTAATCAGCCACTTGACCTCAGAATAACCCTCCCAGCATTACAAAGAAGCTACAGTGTTGCCAGGGACTTGTTTACATCATCTGTCTCAGAAGGGAGGGGGGAGGAGGGGAAGACAGAGAGAAAAGCTCACATGCAGATCTTTGTGTCTTTAGCAGAAAGCAGCAGCTCAGAACTAGGGGAATAGATAATAACAAGTATGGAAGAAATTGTTTGTTTTACCATGGGCAGCAACATATCAAAAGTTATATTTGCGTGGAATACCCCTTTACGAATAACAGAGGATAGGCACATTACACAGCTATAAGAAAACATGTTCTAGAATTGTTATGTCATGGGTGTTGCATGTATTTGCTAAAACAGACAGGTCAGGAGTCTTTAACAATAGGTCCAAAGCAGATAACCAGAGATGGACATAACACAAGATCAATGTACTATGAGAATATAGTATGGCCCTTATACTAAAAGACCCTGCTTGGAATACACAGTTTCATGGCTTGATAACTTACTTTACAGTTATTATGTGCTATTGCTGTTTATCTCAAAGTTTACTATATACATTATATCATTATTTTATAGAAAGTGTGGACAGAGTTTATCATCATAGCTACTAAAGGCTAAATAACAGATCTGGGTTGTATAGAAAAGTCATATTCCATACCACTAATATTATAAAGATATTATACAGGAAAAAAACACAGTGTCATGGTATTCTTCATAGAGGCGGCATATACTTCTTCACAAAAGCACCATGTGGCGGCACAACTGCAGGGATTGTATGCAGCAGTATAAGGTATATAACATATATACCACATATAGGAAAATAACCATGTAGAAATAGCAGTATATACTATAATAGTCACTCACCTGCTGCTGGGTATTGTGCAGTAACAGGATGAGGTCTGATCCAGCTTATCTTCTGCTATGGGAGATCTCCTCGCATGCCCACAATGACAGGAGAGATGATCGCCAGCTTAAGCCTTAGCAAGATTAGGATCATATATAGATGACACAGTCATATCCTCATATGTAGTCCACCAATACGAGACCTCTGGTCAGTGTATTACACAGTCAAACATGTTATAATCCTATACGCTTAATACAGGCATTTCATATGTATACATGAAATACTGAGCAGCAATACAAGGTGCAGAGCAGAGATTCGCTTACCTGCAAGAGGCCTGTTTTTTAAGAGGAATATCTATTAAATATCTGTACAATAATGTATAGTGCTGCCACCATCATACCTAGGAAAATAATACTATATAGTATCTGAATAAGGCCCAATTCACACCACATTTAGAGCCTGTATGTATACATCCCACAGTGGGAGACATTATCGGCCCCAGGAAAGAAGCCTTCTCCTCCTGAGCTCCATCCTGAGCAGTGGTATCGCTGACAGCCTCCCCACACACATCCTAATGGCTGTCAGCGGTACTGCCGCTCTGGAGGGAGCTCAGGCGGAGGAGAGAATGGGGGTCTCTTCCTTAGCAAGCTCCAGTATCAGTGTATATAAATGGACAGTAATTATACTAGAGCCTCCAAGGTATCTGTTTAATAGACAATACATTGCCACTGTCACTTACAGGCCAAATATACTGTTTTATGGATTTTTTTTTTTTCCTATGAATCCCTAAACCTACTTCTCTCTCTACGCCACCACCACCACAGCGTGAGATTTTTCCACATCTGCTCAGCATTTATGATGAAATACCCACAGCCTTTATCTACACATACCGATAACCTTCACAGTGTTATACAAATACCATTTTCTTCTTCACAAAACCTCATTGTACACATTTCTCCAGCACCCAGCAAGAAGAGAGACGACAGTAACAATATTTTTCATTGCAATCCTCATCATGGGGTAAGTATAACAGTTTTTATATATTCTGTTCACCATGCTGTAAGTAGCATCTTAAAGGGACACTGGGCTTTCAAAACTTCTTTTTACATGGACACGTCAATAGTTTTTATCCCCCAGTTCTGAACACTCAGACCTGAGGTAGCTAGAATGACATAGGCCAGGCTAACTGCTGCTCTCTCCAAGCTATGTGATCGAGATGTCTCATAATGTAAGTGTATGGGACTTTTTGGGTGACATCCACAGAGTGCTCAACCGTGTGCTTCTTCCCGCCCCTTACCCAGGGTTTGAACACACAGACCTCCACCGATTAAAACTTCTGAAATGTCTTTGAAACACTTTTGACGTTACTCTGTTTTGATGCTGAGGCTGCGTTCACACAGAGTAAAACTGGTGGAGAATTCTTAATGGAAGTCTATGGGAGGCTCGTGTGCCTCCTCTCTCTGCGTCTCTCCGCGCTGAAGAAGGAATATGTCCATTCTTCAGCACGGAGAGAAGAGGCGCACGAGTCTCCCATAGACTTCTATTATAAAATGGAAGCTGGCGGAATTCTGCCAATTTTATTCCGTGTGAACGGAGCCTTAAAGTGATATTCCCATCTCAGCTTCTTATCCCCTGTCCATATGCAGGAGCACATGGATGGAGCAGAGGCCACGCTGATCATGTCATTCATTGCGTCCCTGTTCTTGGGATCAGTTGGGGGGTCCTCAGTGATCAGCTTGTTATCTTCTATCCTATATAACAAGCTATTCCAAGAGCCATAATGTTTTTTTTATATTTTTCATGGGCTTGTTATTATTATTGACACTGGTTTGTTTTCCAGTTACATACAGCTTATTAATATTTGTCAACATTTTTTTTTTTTTACTTTTTTTTTATCCGGCTCCTCACAATGCAATCACAATTAGACGATGTGCCTGAATGTATACAAACTGTAATAAGGGGGTATTACTTAGTAAAGGAAAAAAATTAAACTACTCTGAGCAGGGGTGTGGCTAGGATTCATGGGGCCCCATACATGTGGAGCCCCATGAATGGGGAGTTGGGAAAATGAATGCTGGGGGGACTGCTCTGGCGCAGGTGGGTTTGTCTATGGGGGGGGGGGCTCTTGGGACTCGAGGTGCAATGCTGCCTCCTGCCACAAGTGAGACTGGCAGGGCAGGAAGCCAATTGTCAGTCAGAGCACCGCAGCATTTAACTATGAGCGCTTAGCCTGAGGTGCATGGGCCCAGTAGCAGTGGCGTGGTCTGACGATGGTAGTTACACCACTGCCTCAGATGTTAAAAGTAGCTTAAAGGAGTATTTCAATCACAACATTTTGTCTTCTCAGCCCCCTTCTGCCTGTTTCTATGTAAAGAAATGTCTATTTGCCTCTTAGGATCAAGAAGATAATACTGTTGATGCTGTTACAGATGATACAATGCTCATCTCTGTCAGAAGATACTTCCTTCTGTAGTAAGTACAGACTGCTATACTACATGTTTATATGTAGTGGGATATGCCTTATGTTGGGGTAGCTATGCGGTGTTGTGGCAGCTCTGTGGGTGTAGGGTCACTTGGGCATTTGTCATGGCGGCCAGGAGTGGTGTTGGAACCCACCCCTGGATAAACAGGCACTGCGTTCGAGGATTTGGAATAGCCCAAGTGCAATCGGGTGTGTAGGTACTGGCGCAGAATAATAGACCAGAGTCCAATAGCTTAAACAGGATAACTTCCATTTACTTCAGGATCTTCAGTGCAATACAAGATAATAATTACACTATGGAGTGCAGGTGCGGGAAAGAGGTAGTTGTGATAGACTTTGTAGGTAAGACTAGAGTGGAGTAGAGGAGCGTCTTGAGGGCCCTGTCCAAGGTAGCTGTGTACTCGAGATAGCACAGTTGAGAATAGAAGAAAAAGAAGATATTTGTACTCACGTATAGATACCTTTAATCTGACTGCCTTATGCCCTATAGTGTCAGGGTACCCATCCTGCTATGGTAGTACGAGGTCCCAGGACCCTGCGCTTGGTTGAGCTGACTTTCTAAGACGTCCTAGAATAGCCATGCATTACAGTAGGATACATAGGCTTAACTGAATCTTTGTCCTACTGGGGTCAGTACCTAGCCTTAGGTATACAGCACTGTGTGTTGTTGAGGGTATCCCTGGCGTGGACAAGGTTTCCCTCAGAGGACGTCTCTCCCTCCTGAGGGTCTAGCAGTGCATGCTAGCAGCAGCTGGCAACATAGAAGAAATCTCTCTTTGTCTCTTTGTCTTGCTCTTTCTACTGACTCAAAAAAAGACCAGAAGAACCCTCCCACCAGGACCTTGCTCCTTTTTTATAGGGGTTACCTTAGCTAGCCTATTATTGGTGGGGCTGTGTGTGTAAAAGAAAGAATAAACAAGATAGGAGGAAAATTGAGGGAAACAAGCCTGCACCTGTGATAGAAGAGAATATAACATGTGACAAACAGTTAACCCAATGCTTCATTCAGCTATGCTGAGTACAGTACATACAAGAAATACAGCAGTGACACCTAGTGGGGAAAAACCTATAATACACTTTTCCTTCATCCCCTTGTGAGAAGCTGAGTGAGTTACTTTGCCCAGGTGCATAAGAAACTTAGTGGCACACATCTTTTCTGGGACACTACAGGTATCTATGCTGGAGATATGGATATTACGTACCGGAATCGCAGTGGATTTCACGCTGTGAGTTCAGCAGTGAAATCTGCTGCGATTCCCGGTACTGTCATTTTGTATGGGTTTACATACTCGCAGCGGAATTTAAATTTCACTGTGAGTATGTAAAGCCTCATCCCCTTTAACCCGCCACGACCCGGTAAATACTTTGCCTGTCCACGATTTAATATTATCAGTGTACATATGGTCTTATGTACAATTTTCATGTGTTACAGTTTGGCATATATAGGATAAATCAGGTTCCAGGTTTTAGTGGATGGTAATACATGCAATTCTATTCTCTCATTCAAAACTAAGAAAACCATGAGGGAAGAGAACAGTGAAGTGTGAACAGTGACTATAACAATGAACCATATACAGGATTACCTGAATTTTTATCTTTGTATTTTGTGTAGAAGACACTTCGGTTTCATCAAAGAAAGAGAAGATCCTAAACTTACTGTCCTGCTGGAAAGATGATGACAACAAGAACGATGGTCAAGTGTTCAGATTTAGGAGCTGTAAGGAGATAAGAGACCACAACAATTCTGTCAAAGGTGCAAATGGATTTCTTTATTATGATATCAGAATTTTAGGATGTTTCATGCATACTAGTAATCAGTGAGGGGTTACCTTAGAAAAAATAAGAATTTGCCACCCCCTTATGGTAATGGGTTCTACCAAATTGGATAGAAGGGTCTCGTATTTGTTTTCCTCTCCTTACTTCATTCTATGACCTTTGAGACAATTTTCCATTACCTTGAGGATGAGATCAACCACGGCAGGGCCCCCTCTCTCCAAGGACCTGATAGCAGATGAATGATCTGCCTTTATAGTGGACGTTGATAATTAACTGATATTTTTATCCCATAGATGGAATCTATTCGTTGACTACAAAAAATGGAATGACTTACCAGACGTTCTGTGACATGACAACTAATGGTGGAGGGTGGACTCTAGTGGCAAGCATTCATGAGAATAATATACATGGAAAATGTACCTTGGGAGATCGCTGGACAAGTCAACAAGGAAATAATGCAAACAACCCGAAGGGTGAAGGAAACTGGGACAATTACGCTACTTTTGGGACATCAGAAGGAGCCACAAGTGATGATTATAAGGTGAGATGGCTGAAGTTTGTTCACAGTTTAAACTATCATGACTGTTACGAGAGGGCAATACCACTCACAGTATCTGATTTTAGTCAAACAACTTTTTATACAAATACTTTTATGATAATGTTGAAGTTACATGATGGTGTAGAATTACAAATGTTCCAATAGTATTTGGACGACTCCAATTACTAAGAACCATCATGCTACCAGTGTTCATTCAAGTTCGACAAACTCCATCATATTGTAAGGTTTATGGATCAATATCCATCATGTTGTAAAGTTCATGGATCAAACTATATCATGTTGTAAGGTTCATGGATCAAGGTCCATTATGTTGTAAGGTCCATAAATAATGGTCCATCATGTTGTAAGGTTCATGCATCAAGATCCATCATGTTGTAAGGTTCATGGATCAAGGTCCATCATGTTGTAAGGTTCATAAATAATGGTCCATCATGTTGTAAGGTTCATAAATAATGGTCCATCATGTTGTAAGGTTCATGGATCAAGGTCCATCATGTTGTAAGGTTCATGGATCAAGGTCCATCATGTTGTAAGGTTCATAAATAATGGTTTATCATGTTGTAAGGTTCCTCGATCAAGACCGATAATGTTGTAAGGTTCATTGATCAAGTTCCATAAAGTTGTAAGGTTTACAGGTCAAGGACCATCATGCAATGTCCTTATATCCTGCCATCTTGCTGAAATATCCTGATCCATAGTGACTTTGTGAACATTTCTTTCCATTTCAATCCTTAGAATCCTGGATATTATGATATCCTCTCCAGCGATGTGAGTGTCTGGCATGTGCCAAATAATACCCCACAAGAGTTATGGAAGAGCTCATCATTACAGAGGTATCGGACAGACACTGGTTTCCTACTAAACGAAGGCGGAAACCTATTCCATTTATACAAGGTAATGTATGTCCACTATTTCTTTCCTGAGATGACTGGTAACACTTACTGGTATAAGTGTTCAATGTGTTACAGGGTTCAGGTTCTATCAAGAGTAGAGTGATGGGGGACACACCATCGTAGTAGTCCCTTAGATCAGGGATGGGGAACCTCTGTCCGTCCAGTTGTTGCAAAATTACAAATCCTATTATGGCTAGACGGTTAAAGCTTTAGCTGTCCAGAAGTGATGGGAATTGTGGTTTTGCAACAGCTGTATGGACAAATGTTCCCCAACCCTGCCTTTAAGGTCCTATTACATGGCCCAACGAAGGCCCGATCAATAATTTAAAAGAGCACCGACCTGCAAGACTGGCGCTCATTTATTGGGCCTATTACACGGACCGATAATCGTTAGCAATGCCCGTGCAGTCCTTGCCCAAACAGTAAATACTTAACCTGTCTACACTAACAGTCTTTTCGCGGTATTGGTCCTGGCACCGCAGGCTGCAGCTTCAGAGCGGGGGTCCCGAACAGTGATTGGCTGAGCGGCCTTTTAGCTCACAAAGGCCACTCTGAAGCCACAGCCTGTGGTGCCGGACGCATACAGAGCGCAGGAGGAGACCGGGAGTGTGGACAGGTAAAGTATTTACTGTTTGGGAAATGGTCAGCCATTGATCGCACATCGATGTTACACGTGGCGATGCACGGACGTAATTTTAGGTCTCGGCCTAAAGAAATGATCAGCTGATCATTGTTTAATCGGCTGATGGTTGTCTCTATTACACAGAATTGCGACTAATGGGTCGATTATCTCGCCATGTAGTAGGGCCCTTATTGTAGCTGCACAATGAGAAAATAAATAACAATGGTGATAGGTCCAATGGTAGACTGGTCAGCTGGTCATCTCTATCTTCTTTTTAATTTTCCAGCTTTAATACCATGTTACATTATGTCATTTTTTAGAAATATCCAGTCACTTTCAAAGCAGGAACCTATTTGGCAGATAATGGACCGGCTATACCCATAGTGTATGACTTTGGACATGCAGATATGACTGCCAAGTTCTACTCTCCCAATGGAAGAGGTAAGAGTTTCTATTGACATACTGTCTGCTTTAATTTACTTCCAGTACTTATCAGCTGTTGTATATCCTGCAGGAAGTGGTATTCTTTCCAGTCTGGAGAAGAAGAGAGGTTTTTTATGGGGGTTTGCTACTGCTCTGGACAGTTCCTGACATGGACAGAGGTGGCAGCAGAGAGCACTGTGTCAGACTGGAAAGAATACACCACTTTCTGCAGGACATACAGCAGCTGATAAATACTGGAAGACTTGATATTTTTTTAATAGAAGTAAATAACAAATCTCTGGCACTTTCTTGCACCAGTTGATTTGAAAGAAAACAGATTTTGGTGAACAACCCCTTTAACCTCTTAAGGATGGAGCCAATTTTCGTTTTTGTGTTTTAGTTTTTTTCCTCCTTGTGTTTAAAAGGTCATAGCACTTGCATTTTTCCACCTAGAGACCCACATGAGCCCTTATTTTTTGCGTCACTAATTGTACTTTGCAATGACAGGCGGAATTTTTGCATAAAGTACACTGCAAAAGCAGAAAAAAATTCAATGTGTGGTGAAATTGAACAAAAAAACGCTTTTTTTATTTAGGAGTTTTTTGTTTTTACACCATTTGCGCTGGGGTAAAACTGACTTGTTATGCATGTTCCCCAAGTTGTTACGATTACAACAATATGTAATAAGTATAACTTTTATATTATCTGATGGCCTGTAAAAAATTCAAACCATTATTAACAAATATATGTTCCTTAAAACCGCTCCATTCCTAGGCTTATAGCGCTTTTATCCTTTGGTCTATGGGGCTGTGTCAGGTGTCATTTTTTGCGCCATGATGTTTACTTTCTATCGATACCTTGATTGCGCATAAACAACTTTTTGATCGCTTTTAATTACATTTTTTTCTGGATTTGATGCGACCAAAAATGCGCAATTTTGCACTTTGGGATTTTTTTGTGCTTACGCCGTTTACCGTGTGAGATCACGAATGTCATTAATTAATGGTTCGGACGATTACGCACGCGGCGATACCAAACATGTTTATTTATTTACTTTTATTTAAAACATGGGAAAAGGGGGGTGATTCATTCATTCAAAGATCTCTCATTGAGATCTTTGCTGTATAGTAATACAGCCGAAAGCATCCGAGTGCCGAGCCGGAATCAGCACCATTTTGGCAGAGACCCCGGCCGGAGCAGGATGTGTGGATTACTGTATTAGCGGGCACGGCGATCGGACCTAAACGTGGCACCCGAGACCGCGTGGCCCCCAGGCTAAACGTGGCACCCAGGACCGCGGCGGTTCAGAGCAGGGTCGCCGCTTGGCCCCGCTCTGAACACCTCTTGCAGGCGCATGACGTACGGGTACGTCATGCGTCCTTAAGAGGTTAAACATTCTATAATGAAAGAGATGGTTCCACAGGACTGGTGCAAAGCTAATGTGGTACCAATATTCAACGAGGGGTCAAAGAGGGATCCTGGAAACTATAGGCCTGTAAGTCTAACATCTATAGTGGGTAAAATATTTGAGGGATTTGTAAGATGCTATACTGGTGTATCTTAATGAAAATAATCTTATAACACAGCATCAGCATGGATTTATGAGGGATCGGTCCTGTCAGACTAATCTGATCGGCTTCTATGAGGAGGTCAGTTATAGACTGGACCTGGGGGAGGCTGTGGATGTTGTGTATCTAGACTTTTCCAAGGCATTTGATACTGTGCCGCATGAAAGGTTGGTCTATAAAATGAGGAGGCTGGGATTAGGGGAAAACGTATGCACATTGTTAACTAACTGGTTGAGTGATAAAAAACAGAGCGTGGTCATTGATGGAACATATTCAGATTGGGTTTTAGTTACTAGTGGTCAGTGTTGGGTCCACTTCTTTTTAATATTTTTTATTAATGATCTTGTTGAGGGGCTACAGAGCAGAATCTCCATTTTTACAGATGATGCTAAACTGGGTAAAGTAATCAGCACAGAGGATGATAATATCATATTACAGAGGGATTTGGAGAAGCTGGAGGCTTGGGCGGAGAAATGGCAAATTAAGTTTAATGTGGATAAAATGTAAGGTTATGCATTTGGGCCGTAGAAATAATAAGTAGAGATATGTGCTAAATAATAAAACTCTGGGTAAAACTGCTTCTGAAAAGAACCTGGGGGTATTGGTGAACAGTAAACTCAAATGTAGTGATCAGTGCCAGGCAGCAGCTGCCAAGGCTAATAAAATAATAGGAGGCATCAATAGAGGCCGAGATGCTAAAGATGAGAACATAGTTTTGCCTCTTTATAAATCACTGGTCAAACCACACATGGTATATACTGTGTACAGCAGTGGACGTCTGTATAGAGGAAGGACACAGCTGAACTGCAGCGGGTGCAGAGGAGGGCAACAAGGGTCATTAAAGGAATGGGGTGGGGTTAAAGGACCAAGACAGGTTATCAAGCTTGGGGTTATTTACACTAGAAAAAAGACGTCTTAGGGGCGATCTGATCACAATGTGCAAGTATATGAATGGACAGTACAGAGATCTTTGTAGTGTTTTACTTACTCCTAGGTCTGTAACCATGACAAGGGGGCATCCTCTACGTCTAGAGGAAAGAAGTTTCACCATCAGCAACGACGCAGGTTCTTTACTGTAAGAGCCTTGAGACTGTGGAACTCTCTGCCATATGAGGTTGTCATGGCTGATTCATTAAATAAGTTCAAGGGAGGCATTGATGCTTTTCTTGAAGAATATAATATTACAAGTTAGATTTCCGATGATACGCTGATCCAGGGATTATTCTGACCGCCACTGGAGTCAGGAAGAAATTTTCTCCCTGTGATGAGGCAATTGTCATCTGCCTCATAGGGGTTTTCGCCTTCCTCTGGATCAACACAGTAGGGTTTGCCTAGGTTGAACCTGATGGACTCTTGTCTTCATTTAACCTTATTAACTGTTACTATGTTCTCCTTCTGTTTATCAGATTGCCAACATCCCCCTCCAACCCTGCTCAGAGACAATGGTTTGGAGGCCCACAGGATCCCCTTTCTTTGGGTATTTTTCCTCAGTTAGACCATTTTCCATATACTCTCAGTTCTGACACATAAGAAAACCCTGTAAGGTTGGCAGTGACATCCCGGCCCCGGCTAGTCTAGCCTCGATGACCAGGCCTCATGCCAAGTCCCACAGATCACTGGATTTTGCAATCTAATGTGGATTCATAGATCCTTAGAAAACAGATCACTGGATATTCTTCTGCTCCGGGGTCTAATCTCTCCAGTGGTGAGGGGGCTCTAATATAGGGGGCACTCAGTATATACCCTCAAGTTTTCAAGCAACTTTAGATGAAACTTTTTGTGGAGATCTCCGCAGCATTAGCCAATCACTGGCCATCTTATTGTGGACTTCAGAAGCTGCCTATTACCACTGGTTAGTTTTTCGCAGCTCCTCAGGCGATGCAAATCTATCAGTCTCCCTCCACTCGTATGTGATTGTCAATAAGAGGCCAAAAATACCAAGTGCACAATATGTCCCATACTCATCCGCATGGCGTCTTGGCTGAGGCTTGTGTAATGAATCCAGAGCCATGTAAATGGGGCCGTTGTAATCAATGTGCAATCACTTGTCTCTGCTGTTTATTCGGTTCTTACTACAACTCTAGTTACAATTAAAGGAAAATTCATGGGAAAAGTTACTGAGTTCATAAGACTCCAAACAGCAGAGTGTTTCCCTCCTCTTTGGGTTCCTACTTTGTGCTCCTGTGTAGTATAAAGCCCTAAAATAGTACTTAGGACCCTCTACGCCCTCATTTAGTAGTAAGGCCACCATCTGTGCCCTCATATAGTAGTCAGGCCTCTCTGTGACTCCATGTAGAAGATAAGCCCCCTGTGTCACAAATAGTATTCTGGCCTCTCTGTATCCTATATAGTAGACCTATAGTACTTCGGCCACTCTGTCTCCGTATAGTAGTTAGGCCCCTTTGTGCACCCATATAGTAATCAGGCCCCCCTTTGTGCAATCATATTGTAGCTAAACCCCTATGTACCCCATACAGTAGTTAGGCCTCTCTGTCCTTCCATATAGTAGTTAGACCCATCTGTGACTCCATATATTATAGTTGCTGTCTTTGCTCCCATATAATAGTTAGGCCCCCCTGTGCCCCCATGTTGTAGTTAGGCCCTATTTGTGCCCCCATATAGTAGTTAGACCGTCCTGTCTCAGTAAAGTAGTTATTTCAGTCTGTGCACCATTATAGTCTAGACCCCCTCTGTGTATCAATATAGGGGTTAGGCCCCCTGTAGGTAGTTTCCCTATAAGCAGGCATCCTTGTAAAGGTAACTCTCCAGTAATAAGTCCCCCAGTATGTAGATTTCTCCATGAAGACATCCCCTGTAGGTAATCCCCTCCGGCAATTAGCATCATGGGACTGTATGTTACAGGAGGGAAGAGGGGTCATGCAGAGTCATATTTATCACTAGTTACATACTGCCTGTGACAAGTCATTTTTTAAAAAACAATTTATTTTCTCTGTATAGTTGGGTTTTTCAGGATTCTTCACTCCACATTGTTAGTGTTGGAGCAGCATTGAAGAAATCTGATGACTCTAAAGGAGAGAAGAGCAGAGTTAGGGGGAGTATGGTCTATACTTGGGGCAGGATGGGGGAGTAGAGTCTAAATATAGCTATTATATCCCTGCCACCACTAGGGGGCGCTCACTACATACTGCTCTACTATACAGATCAGTAGGAGCTGTATGCATTGCTGTGCAGTGAGCTCCCCCTAGTGGCAGCAGCATCAGGTAAATTATCACTCACTTGTTCCTCTTCCTCCTCAGACACTTGGGGATCCAGGAGAATCTCTGTCTGCGCCTAAAGAAAAGAGACAAATAGAATCAGTGTCATGTGATCCCAGAATCAGTCTATAGGGGTTTATACATTGAGAGGAGACTCAGTGAGGAAGAGATGAATGCACAAAAAGTATGTGACCCCCTGGGCTCCTCCTGCAGTGTTCTATACACTTACTGGGCCTCCTGGACCCCACTCCTTGGATGAGAGCTTCTTTTCTTGCTCTATGTAGTGGCCTGGGTCCCTGGTCCAACTTTCATGGAAGTTCCTTTGTATGACGCTCAGTCCCCTTATTGTTCTTATCCTATACAAGAAAACACAATTCACATAACTGGAGCTGCCCCATATGTGCCCATATACCCCCCTATAAGAGTCTACATGACCGGCGCCCCCCCGGTGGTGATGATAATGTCAGCAGTGTTAGTTCTGTGGTGTACTTACAGAACTGGCCTCTTGGAGCGCTGCACTCTCTCTTTCCATCTGTCGGGAGAAACAGGACGTATCCAGGTTAGGACTATTCTATGGAGCAGTTGTCCATAGCAACCACAACGCTTTATTGACTGTACGCTTTATAACCCTATAAAATCAATATCATCTATAATAAAAACAACTTTACAGTGATATACTTACTTTTCATGTGGGTAGTCCTCCTCCTCATCGCTCTTTATCTATTGCACCTGATCCTTGTCCACGATCTCCAGCTCCTTCTCCTTTCTTATTGTCCTGTGGTGAATTCCCATTATACGAGCACCAGGTGGAGTAAATTTGGAATCAGGTGTGGTGAGCTGGGACATTCTTTCTATATTCCTTGCAGGAGTTCTTTCTGTGCTCCCACACGTCTGCCAGCTCTGAAGTCCATACTATCAGGATCAGCGGAACGTAAGCCCATTGTGTCATGTGCTTGTCTATCCCTAAGGACGTTGTCTAAGCGTATCCTCTGTTCTTCACAAGATACTCCTGATGGTGGAGATAGACTTTCCCAGAGGATACGCCAGGTCGCTACCTCAGGTATACTGGGAGACACTGGGACTGTAGGTTCAGACAGCAGGAACACAGGAACCAGGTAGGACAGGGTAGCTGTAACAGGAAGCAGTAAGGAAAAGCAACCACAGATACATCTTTGCAGGACCAAAGGACCTCAATGCTCAGGCAGAGCACATGTGCAAGAAGCCTCCTTAAATACCCAAGCCACAGGTGTGGAATAATTAAGGCACTAAGCCTAAACTCTCAGAAGGAAGTGCACGCACCCCCTCTAGTGGCTGGATGTATACTACATGCAGGGGACACATGGGGCTAGGCCCGAAGGCCTGAAGGACTAGCAGTGAATGAACATGTGGCAGCTGGAACGCCGACCGCCGTTACATATACAAATTATCAGCTTCATCTGCTTCTGAGCTATGGAGACATCCACACTATCTAGCTGTGTCAGCCTGAAACCTAAGGTAAGGAACGGCCCAATACATGGGATGCAGGAGGCCCAATACATAGGAGGCAGGAGGCCCAATACATAGGAGGCAGGAGGCCCAATACATGGGGGGCAGGAGGCACAATACATAGGAGGCAGGAGGCCCAATACATAGGAGGCAGGAGGCCCAATACATGGGGGGCAGGAGGCCCAATACATAGGAGGCAGAAGGCCCAATACATGGGAGGCAGGAGGCCCAATAGATGGGGGGCAGGAGGCCCAATACATGAGGGGCAGGAGGCCTAATACATGGGAGACAGGAGGCCCAATACATGGGAGACAGAAGGCCAGTACATGGGAGGCAGGAGGCCCAATACATGAGGGGCAGGAGGCCCAATACATGCGGGACAGGAGGCCCAATACATGAGGGGCAGGAGGCCCAATACATGAGGGGCAGGAGGCCCAGTACATGAGGGGAAGGAGGCCCAATACATGAGGGCCAGAAGGTCCAATACATGAGGGGTAGGAGGCCCAATAAATTAGGGGCAGGAGGCCCAATACATGAGAGGCAGGAGGCCCAATACATGAGGGGCAGGAGGCCCAATACATGAGGGGCAGGAGGCCCAATGCATAGGAGGCAGGAAGCCCAATACATAGGAGGCAGGAGGCCCAATACATAGGAGGCAGGAGGCCCAATACATGGGAGGCAGGAGGCCCAATACATGGAAGGCAGGAGGCCCAATATAAGAGGGGCAGGAGGCCCAATACATGAGCGGCAGGAGGCCCAATACATGGGAGGCAGGAGGCCCAATACATGGGAGGCAGCAGGCCCAATACATGAGGGGCAGGAGGCCCAATACATGGGAGGCAGGTGGCCCAATACATGGGAGGCAGGTGGCCCAATACATGGGAGGCAGGAGGCCCAATACATGGGAGGCAGGAGGCCCAATACATGGGAGGCAGGAGGCCCAATACATGAGGGGCAGGAGGCCCAATACATGAGGGGCAGGAGGCCCAATACATGCGGGACAGGAGGCCCAATACATGAGGGGCAGGAGGCCCAATACATGAGGGGCAGGAGGCCCAATACATGAGGGGAAGGAGGCCCAATACATGAGGGCCAGAGGGTCCAATACATGGGAGGCAGGAGGCCCAATACATGGGAGGCAGGAGGCCCAATACATGGGAGGCAGGAGGCCCAATACATGGGAGGCCCAATATATGGGAAGCAGGATGCCCAATACATGAGAGGCTGGAGGCCCAATACATGAGGGGCAGGAGGCCCAATACATGAGGGGCAGGAGGCCCAATACATGGGGGCAGGAGGCCCAATACATGAGGGGCAGGAGGCCCAATACATGAGAGGCAGGAGGCCCAATACATGGGAGGTAGGAGGCCCAATACATGAGGGGCAGGAGGCCCAATACATGGGAGGCAGAAGGCCCAATACATGAGGGGCAGGAGGCCCAATACATGGGAGGCAGGAGGCCCAATACATGAGGGGCGGGAGACCCAATACATGGGGGGCAGGAGGCCTAATACATGGGGGCAGGAGGCCCAATACATGAGGGGCAGGAGGCCCAATACATTGGAGGCAGGAGGCCCAATACATGGGAGGCAGGAGGCCCAATACATGAGGGGCAGGGCCCAATACATGAGGGGCAAGTGGCCCAATACATGAGGGGCAGGAGGCCCAATACATGAGGGGCAGCAGGCCAAATGCATGGGAGGCAGCCAAAGATACCAGCAGGGTAAGGTATTGAATGAATCCCTGGACTGGTGAAACAAATGCCCCCTGACATGGATCAGCAACATTTTACCGCCCCCCCCCCCTACCTCATCCATCACCTTCATCCTCTCCTCCTCCACAACAGCCGCTCCTCCAGCACCTCATCAACCACCTCGACACTCTCCTCCACCATCCCCTCCTCCCCACCTCCTCCTCCTCCACTACCTCTTCCTCCTCCACCACCTCATCTATCACCTCCTCCTCCTCCACGACCACCACCTCCTCTTCCACCTCCTCCTCCACTTCCACCACCTCCTCTTCCACCTCCTCCTCCACTTCCACTACCTTCTCTTCCACCTCCTCCTCCACTTCCACCACCTCATCCTCCACCACCTCCTCCAGCTGTAACCCTTCCACCTCCTCCAGCACCACCACTGCCTCCATCAGCACCACTTCATCCACTACCATCACTACCACCTCCACCAGCACCACCGCTCTGTCCACTACCACTCGCCTCACCGCCATCACCACCTGCACCAACACCTCTCGCACCACTCTCACCACCTGTCCTTCCACCACAAAGTCGTCCATCACAACCACCACATCCTCCATCAACACAATCACATCCTCCACCACTACCCCCGCCATCTCCTCCTCCACCGACACTACCTCACCACCAACACTACCTCCTTCACCAACACCAACTCTTCTGGTTTTCTCTCTGCTACAAATAAAGAAGAACAGTCAGGAGTTACTCAATGAGCTTTACAGATGCAAAAATGAACATCAGACAGTAGTGGATATGGGAGCAATGGGAAATTCTGATATATCAGACCTGTTTTTAAAAGGGTTATCCAGCGTTAGAAAAACATGTATATACCTGTACGGATCAGGATAGAGGGGTTATCACATTATATATAATATAGTATATACCTGCAGGAATATAGGTGGAGATTTATCAAACATGGTGTAAAGTGAAACTGGCTCAGTTGCCCCTAGCAACCAATCAGATTCCACCTTTCATTTTCTAAAGAGTCTGTGAGGAATGAAAGGTGGAATCTGATTGGTTGCTAGGGGCAACTGAGCCAGTTTCACTTTACACCATATTTTATAAATCTCCTCCATAGTATATACCTGTAGGGATCAGGATAGAGGGGTACTCCCATGATATATAATATACTATATACCTGTAGGGATCAGGATAGAGGGGTACTCCCATGATATATACAGTGGCGGTCTTCGGCACCAAGCACCCCAAGCGATCGCTTGGGGCCCCCAACATCCAGGGGGGCCCCCACGCCCTGCTCTTGTGCTCAAGACCCCTGGACAGGGCCGCTGCCCCGCTCGCTGCTGCCATCTGAACTGTAACTATGAGTACTCGTAATGAGCGCTCACAGTTACATGCAGCAGCACTGACAGGGCGGGAGACATTGGCCCCCTTCCTGTCAGTCACTCTTGTGGCCGCAGGAAGGGTTTTCCCTGCGGTCACAAGTGGCAGCTTTGTCCTTGTGGTGCCGGCGCTCCAGTGACATCAGCGGCGCCAGGACAAGGGGAGTGCGGCCTCTTGTGATCGTAGGGAAAACCCTTCCTGCGGCCACAAGAGTGAAGAGAAGAGGAGACGCCCGTACCCAGGTGAGTATAAGTGTTTGTTTTATTGTGTTATATACTATATGGGAGGGGGAGCACACAGGGGTCTGTTTAACTGGGGGAGTGCACATCGGGGGTCTATATAAATGGGGGGAGCACACAGGGGGGCTATATAACAGGGGGAGCACACATGGGGGCTATAGACTACTGGGGCTTCACAGAGGGGTCTATATACTACTGGGGGCAGCACACAGGGGGTCTATATACTACTTGGGGCAGCAGAATCGGGTCTATATACAACTTGGAGAGCCCACAGGAGGTTTATATCCAAGTGGGGGAGCACACAGGGGGGCTATATACTACTGGGGGAACATACAGGGGGTCTATATACTACTTGTGAGGCACACAGGTGGTCTATATATAACTGGGGGAGCACACAGGGGTCTGTATACTACTGGAGCAGCACACAAGGGGTCTATATAATACTGGTGGGGCACACAGGGGGTCTATATACTACTGGGGGAACCACACAGGGGGTTTATATACTACTGGAGGAGCACACAGGGGTCTATATCCAAGTGGGGGAGCACACAGGAGGTCTATATCCAAGTAGGGGAGCACACAGGGGGGCTAAATACCCCTGAGGGAGCACACAGGGGGCCTATATACTAGTGGGGCACACAGGGGGTCTATATACAACTGGGGCAGCACACAGGAGGTCTATATACTTCTGGGGGAGCACACAGGGGGGCTATATATAATGGGGGGGACACACAGGGGGCTATATACTACTGGGGGAAGCAAACAAGGGGTATATACTACTGGGGGCAGGACACAAGGGGTATATACTACTGGGGGCAACACACAGCGGTCTATTGTTTTGGTACGCGTGTCGAGGGGGGCCCCAGACATAGCTTCGCTTGGGGCCCCAGAAATGCCAAGACCGCCCCTGGATATATAATATACTATATACCTGTAGGGATCAGAATAGAGGGGTACTCCCATGATATATAATATACTATATACCTGTAGGGATGAGGATATTCTAGCAATAGTTTCATCCTATATTATAGAAGAGAAGGAAGGACACAGCAGACTTACCTCCACCAACCACTAACACACCTCTGGAGATTCTAGAGCTCTGCTGCTTATATACTGTGTGTGATGTCATCATGACCTATACAGGAACCATGTGTGATGTCATCATGTGCGGGGGAGGGGCCATAATAACCAGTGATGTCATCTACGGGGGAGGGGCCAACAACCTCCACATGGCAATGTACAGCCAATCCAAAGGAGAGAAAAATATAAGTGCAATGCGGAGACAGTGTCAGCACTAATAGTGAATATGACAGATAACAGATGTGCAATCTCCTATGTATGATAACACTGTATACTGCCCCTCTATATAATCCACACATACATCACTCTGCTCTATATACTACAGTGTCCCAGAAAAGCCCTACCCCTGTGATGGCACGCCCCGCCCCCTGCCCCATCCCCCATGCATAGAAGCTCAGGCTTATAGATATAAACAATGTGCTGTGGCAGTTATGGCTGGAGGCTGTATATTCTCCCTGCAGCCACTAGAGGCCGCTCTCTCCTCCCAGCTCCAGTATATTCTCCCTGCAGCCACTACAGGCCGCTCTCTCCTCCCAGCTCCAGTATATTCTCCCTGCAGCCACTACAGGCCGCTCTCTCCTCCCAGCTCCAGTATATTCTCCCTGCAGCCACTAGAGGCTGCTCTCTCCTCCCAGCTCCAGTATATTCTCCCTGCAGCCACTACAGGCCGCTCTCTCCTCCCAGCTCCAGTATATTCTCCCTGTAGCCACTACAGGCCTCTCTCTCCTCCCAGCTCCAGTATATTCTCCCTGCAGCCACTAGAGGCCGCTCTCTCCTCCCAGCTCCAGTATATTCTCCCTGCAGCCACTAGAGGCCGCTCTCTCCTCCCAGCTCCAGTATATTCTCCCTGCAGCCACTAGAGGCCGCTCTCTCCTCCCAGCTCCAGTATATTCTCCCTGCAGCCACTAGAGGCCGCTCTCTCCTCCCAGCTCCAGTATATTCTCCCTGCAGCCACTAGAGGCCGCTCTCTCCTCCCAGCTCCAGTATATTCTCCCTGCAGCCACTAGAGGCCGCTCTCTCCTCTCAGCTCCAGTATATTCTCCCTGCAGCCACTAGAGGCCGCTCTCTCCTCCCAGCTCCAGTATATTCTCCCTGCAGCCACTAGAGGCCGCTCTCTCCTCCCAGCTCCAGTATATTCTCCCTGCAGCCACTAGAGGCCGCTCTCTCCTCCCAGCTCCAGTATATTCTCCCTGCAGCCACTAGAGGCCGCTCTCTCCTCCCAGCTCCAGTATATTCTCCCTGCAGCCACTAGAGGCCGCTCTCTCCTCCCAGCGCCAGTATATTCTCCCTGCAGCCGCTAGAGGCCGCTCTCTCCTCCCAGCTCCAGGGCCTGGCAGGGAGGACACTCCTGCAGCTAGAGAGCCTGAGGGAAGAGAGGAGGCTGCCGGGAGCCGGGACCTATGTGTAATGGGAGATGCTGCCCAGGAATGGTGCCTGCCTGCAGCTCTTATATACAGGTGTATGGAGCAGTATATAGTATATACCATGTGTGGTGACCAGTGATATGTATAGAGGTGATATGGTGTAAAGTGAAACTGGCTCAGTTGCCCCTAGCAACCAATCAGATCCCACATTTCATTTTCCAAAGAGTGTGAGGAATGAAAGGTGGAATCTGATTGGTTGCTAGGGGCGACTGAGCCAGTTTCACTTTACACCATGTTTGATAAATCTCCCCCTATGTTCTTATATACAAGTGTATGATGCTGTATACACTGTATACAGGGGGTGAGGACTGGGGGGAGCGTGCATGTGCTTATAGTGGAGAGGGGTGGGAAGCGTGCATGTGCTTATAGTGGAGAGGGGTGGGGGGAGCGTGCATGTGCTTATAGTGGAGAGGGGTGGGGAGCGTGCATGTGCTTATAGTGGTGAGGGGTGGGGAGTGTGCATGTGCTTATAGTGGAGAGGGGGGAGCGTGCATGTGCTTATAGTGGAGAGGGGTTGGGGAGCGTGCATGTGCTTATAGTGGAGAGGGGTGGGGAGTGTGCATGTGCTTATAGTGGAGAGGGGGGAGCGTGCATGTGCTTATAGTGGAGAGGGGTGGGGTGAGTGTGCATGTGCTTATAGTGGGGAGGGGAGCGTGCATGTGCTTATAGTGGAGAGGGGTGGGGAGTGTGCATGTGCTTATAATGGAGAGGGGGGAGCGTGCATGTGCTTATAGTGGGGAGGGGAGCGTGCATGTGCTTATAGTGGAGGGGTAGGGGAGCGTGCATGTGCTTATAGTGGAGAGGGGTGGGGAGCGTGCATGTGCTTATAGTGGAGAGGGGTGGGGAGCGTGCATGTGCTTATAGTGGAGAGGGGTGGGGGGAGCGTGCATGTGCTTATAGTGGAGAGGGGTGGGGGAGTGTGCATGTGCTTATAGTGGGGAGGGGAGCGTGCATGTGCTTATAGTGGAGGGGTAGGGGAGCGTGCATGTGCTTATAGTGGAGAGGGGTGGGGGAGTGTGCATGTGCTTATAGTGGGGAGGGGAGCGTGCATGTGCTTATAGTGGAGAGGGGTGGGGGAGTGTGCATGTGCTTATAGTGGGGAGGGGAGCGTGCATGTGCTTATAGTGGAGGGGTAGGGGAGCGTGCATGTGCTTATAGTGGAGAGGGGTGGGGGACTGTGCATGTGCTTATAGTGGAGAGGGGTGGGGGGAGTGTGCATGTGCTTATAGTGGAGAGGGGTGGGGGAGTGTGCATGTGCTTATAGTGGGGAGGGGAGCGTGCATGTGCTTATAGTGGAGGGGTAGGGGAGCGTGCATGTGCTTATAGTGGAGAGGGGTGGGGGGACCGTGCATGTGCTTATAGTGGGGAGGGGAGCGTGCATGTGCTTATAGTGGAGAGGGGTGGGGGAGTGTGCATGTGCTTATAGTGGAGAGGGGTGGGGGGAGTGTGCATGTGCTTATAGTGGAGAGGGGTGGGGGAGTGTGCATGTGCTTATAGTGGAGAGGAATGGGGAGTGTGCATGTGCTTATAGTGGAGAGGGGGGAGCGTGCATGTGCTTATAGTGGAGAGGGGTGGGGGAGCGTGCATGTGCTTATAGTGGAGAGGGGTGGGGAGCGTGCATGTGCTTATAGTGGAGAGGAATGGGGGGGAGCGTGCATGTGCTTATAGTGGAGAGGGGTGGGGGGGAGCGTGCATGTGCTTATAGTGGAGAGGGTTGAGGGGAGCGTGCATGTGCTTATAGTGGAGAGGGGTGGGGCAGCGTGCATGTGCTTATAGTGGAGAGGAATGGGGAGTGTGCATGTGCTTATAGTGGGGAGGGGAGCGTGCATGTGCTTATAGTGGAGAGGAGTGGGGGGAGCGTGCATGTGCTTATAGTGGGGAGGGGAGCGTGCATGTGCTTATAGTGGAGAGGGGTGGGGGAGCGTGCATGTGCTTATAGTGGAGAGGGGTGGGGAGCGTGCATGTGCTTATAGTGGAGAGGGGTAGGGGGAGCGTGCATGTGCTTATAGTGGAGAGGGGTGGGGGAGCGTGTATGTGCTTATAGTGGAGAGGAATGGGGAGTGTGCATGTGCTTATAGTGGGGAGGGGAGCGTGCATGTGCATATAGTGGAGAGGGGTGGGGGGAGCGTGCATGTGCTTATAGTGGAGAGGGGTGGGGGGAGCGTGCATGTGCTTATAGTGGAGAGGGGTGGGGGAGCGTGCATGTGCTTATAGTGGAGAGGGGGGAGCGTGCATGTGCTTATAGTGGAGGGGTAGGGGAGCGTGCATGTGCTTATAGTGGAGAGGGTTGAGGGGAGCGTGCATGTGCTTATAGTGGAGAGGGTTGAGGGGAGCGTGCATGTGCTTATAGTGGGGAGGGGTGTGGAAGCGTGCATATGCTTATAGTGGAGAGGGGGGAGCGTGCATGTGCTTATAGTGGAGAGGAATGGGGAGCGTGCATGGGCTTATAGTGGAGAGGGGGGAGCGTGCATGTGCTTATAGTGGAGGGGTTGAGGGGAGCGTGCATGTGCTTATAGTGGGGAGGGGTGGGGGGAGCATGCATGTGCTTATAGTGGAGAGGGGTGTGGAAGCGTGCATGTGCTTATAGTGGAGAGGAATGGGGAGTGTGCATGGGCTTATAGTGGAGAGGGGTGGGGTGTGCGTGCATGTGCTTATAGTGGAGAGGGGTGGGGGAGCATGCATGTGCTTATAGTGAGGAGGGGTGAGGGAGCGTGCATGTGCTTATAGTGGAGGGGTAGGGGAGCGTGCATGTGCTTATAGTGGAGAGGGGTGGGGGAGCGTGCATGTGCTTATAGTGGAGAGGGGTGGGGGAGCGTGCATGTGCTTATAGTGGAGAGGGGTGGGGGGAGCGTGCATGTGCTTATAGTGGAGACCAGGGGCATAACTACCACTATAGCAGCGGCCAAAGCGGCTGCTATGGGGCCCGCCGCATCAGGGGGCCCCATGGCCTGCTCCTGCAATACACTGGGCCCCCTGAGCCGTCATCATTTGCAGCACCGAGTGGCCCTGCTGGTCTCCTGGGTTTTGTAAATGTCCCTTTAACTGCAAGCACTCCTGACCAGAGCTAGCAGTTATGTAGTTATGACTTCACTTGACCGTTTAGTGGTCAGTCGGGGGGGGGGGGGGGGGGGGCCCAATCAAAAGTTTGCTATGGGGCCCAGCCATTTCTAGTTACACCCCTGGTGGAGACGGGTGGGGAAGCGTGCATGTGCTTATAGTGGAGAGGGGTGGGGCAGCGTGCATGTGCTTATAGTGGAGAGGGGTGGGGGGAGCGTGCATGTGCTTATAGTGGAGAGGGGTGGGGGAGCGTGCATGTGCTTATAGTGGAGAGGGGGGCGCGTGCATATGCTTATAGTGGAGAGGGGGGAGCGTGCATGTGCTTATAGTGGAGAGGGGGGGGGGGAGTGTGCATGTGCTTATAGTGGGGAGGGGAGCGTGCATGTGCTTATAGTGGAGAGGGGTGGGGGGAGTGTGCATGTGCTTATAGTGGAGAGGGGTGGGGGGACCGTGCATGTGCTTATAGTGGAGAGGGGTGGGGGGACCATGCATGTGCTTATAGTGGAGAGGGGTGGGGGGACCGTGCATGTGCTTATAGTGGAGAGGGGTGGGGGGAGTGTGCATGTGCTTATAGTGGAGAGGGGTGGGGGGATCGTGCATGTGCTTATAGTGGAGAGGGGTGGGGGGAGCGTGCATGTGCTTATAGTGGAGAGGGGGGCGCGTGCATATGCTTATAGTGGAGAGGGGTGGGGGGAGTGTGCATGTGCTTATAGTGGAGAGGGGTGGGGGGATCGTGCATGTGCTTATAGTGGAGAGGGGTGGGGGGAGCGTGCATGTGCTTATAGTGGAGAGGGGTGGGGGGACCGTGCATGTGCTTATAGTGGAGAGGGGTGGGGGGAGTGTGCATGTGCTTATAGTGGAGAGGTATCGCACCCCCCCCTCTACTAATAGCACAGCAGGGGGACACACTGTACAAGCTCCTCAGCCCCTTTAAGCAGGTGATGGAGAAGGGTCGCCTGTTCCTTATATGTTGGGGGTTTATATACAATCTATGTTGGGGTGCTGCTAGCGGCAGATTTATATCCCTGGACGGCTGCTGGGCATTTGCTGTCTCTTGACGTTAATGGGGTCTCCTCCACTGTTACAGCTGTGGCTTAGTCTCCCGTCTCTCCCGTTCTCCTTGCCAGGTGATTGATGGCGGACGTTGACAGTTGATCGTCCATGTGATGGATTTTCCTGCGGCCTTTTTCCAGGGCCCAAATTCTCTGTGTGAGATCCACAGCTTCTACAACTCCCTGACACAATCTCCCCCGAGCTGTGACTGTCCAGCAGGGGGAGTAACCTCACACCTCACACTGCTCTGACAGCCCAGACATAATAACACAATTAGGCTAGGTTCACACTGCGTTTTCAGCATCCGTTTAACGCATCCGTTTTTTGCAAAAAACGCATGAAAAACGGATTGCAAAAAACGGATTCATTTGTGTGCATCCGTTTTTCCATTGACTTCCATTATAAAAAAAAACGGATCCGTTTTTTTTGGCGGACCAAAACGGACCAAAAAACGTTGCTGACCCTATTTTTCTGGACGTTAAAAAAAACGGATCCGTTAAACGGATGCTGAAAACGCAGTGTGAACCTAGCCTTACAGGGGAAGTCACCAAAACAGTTCTTCTTGCAAATCAGTTGGTTCCAGAAATTTGTAATTTACTTCTATTAAAACATCTTGAGTCTTCCAGTACTTATCAGCTGATGCATGTCCTGCAGGAAGTGGTGTATTCTCTGCAGTCTGACACAGTGCTCTCTGCTGCCACCTCTGTCCATGTCAGGAACTGTCCAGAGCAGGAGAGGTTTTCTATGGGGATTTGCTGCTGCTCTGGACAGTTCCTGACATGGACAGAGGTGGCAGCAGAGAGCACTGTGTCAAACTGGAGAGAATACACCACTTCCTGCAGGACATACAGCAGCTGATAAGTACTGGAAAATTAGATTATTTTTTTTAATAGAAGTAAATTACAAATTTCTGGCACTGAATGACCCCAATGTGGCCGCCGTGTATCCCCCTCCCATCAGCGGAGGAGCACAGTGTATCACCTGCTCGTACACACCTCTGCTCCCCTTCTCCTGGACACCGTGTATGAGTCATTAGCCGTCGGCCATGTATCACTATTACACGTATTGCACGGTTGGCAGTCGATGATTTTGGCGTCGGACCATTTGACGCCATCAGCCGTGATTGTTGTCTCTATTACACAGAGCGATAATCTGCCGGATTCAGTCAGTTATGGCTTCCTGTAACACGGCTCTTAGTTGCCGCTGTACATGTGATATATACCTGTATAACACTTGTCTCTGTCTGCCTTCTGCTCTAAAATCCCTTCATTTCATCCCAGCCAGGAGATGGGGACCGACCACCGTGAAGCCCCACCTAGGTGACACTAATGTAATGAAGCCCCGCCTAGGTGACACTGTCCTCCAATGTAATGAAGCCCCGCCTAGGTAACACTGATGTATTGAAGCCCCACCTAGGTGACACTGTCCACCAATGTAATGAAGCCCCGCCTAGGTGACACCGATGTAATGAAGCTTCGCCTAAGTGACACCGATGTCATGAAGTCCCGCCTAGGTGACACTATCCACCAATGTAATGAAGCCCCGCCTAGGTGACACCAATGTAATGAAGCCCTGTCTAGGTGACACTGTCCATTCATGTAATAAAGCCCCGCCTAGGTGACACTATCCACCAATGTAATGAAGCCCCGCTTACGTGACACTGTCCACCGATGTAATGAAGCCCCGCCTAGGCGACACCGATGTAATTTAGCCCCGTCTAGGTGACACCGATGTAATGAAGTGAGAGTAATTTTTTAAATAAAGGTTTTTTTGTTGACATAAGCTGAAAATTCCATCCAACCATTCGCAGGTGGGATACAATCAGGTCGGCAGCAGGGAGCTTACACCTGGGACATTGGGTGTGATGGAGAACGGTCCCCTCCATGTACACAATGTAGAAAGGGGAAGTAGCTCTATGGACAAATTTTTAAGGCCCTATTACACTAAGCGATTATCGGCCATTACGGACAATAATTGCTTTGTGTAATAGAAGACAGCGATCAGATGGTACGCACAATGTCAACTGATCGTTGTCTCTTCAATATGTGGAAACACCAATGATCTGGATAGCAGCGATCTGCGGCCGTCACTCCGTCTTAAGGCCCTATTCCATGGAACGTTTATTGTTCATTGACTCGCTCCAACGACCGCTCGTTAACGATCACTTAACTTATTTTTTTAGCGAACGATAATACATAATACACCATCGATACCTGTAGTGATCGATACCTGTAGTGAAACGATTATTTTGCGGTCGTTACATGGTCGTTGAAACGTTCGCCGGGGTGATCATGTAGGCCTTTTTACGAACGACTGGAAGATTTGTAATTTAACGAAACGAGTAGCGAATTATCTTTCAAAGACAAAAACGAATTTTTTTCGACATGCTGAAAAAGATTTTCAAACGACAATCGCCTTGGTCGTTCGCTCGTTTACACCTCTTCTACGAAGCGATTATGGCTAACGAGCGGTCGTTGGAGCGAGTCTATGAACGATAAACGTTCTGTGGAATAGGGCCTTTATAGGAGCTGCAGCAGATCACCATTGTCCTCTATGGCTGCCTGGACAAAACATAGCCGCCAAGTTATAAGACCTTGTATGTAAGAGTTGGGCCCCACCTTCACATTGCGGGAGAGTTTTGTAAGCAATCCTGCATCACTACTGGCCCTATTCCACGGAACGTTTGTCGTTCATAAATTCGCTAAAACGACCGCTCGTTAACGATTATTTCACGACTATATTTTGCGAACGACAACATATAACACGTGAACGATAACGATTACTTTGCGGTCGTTACATGCTCGTTTAAAACGTTCGCCGGGGTGATAATTTGAATACAACACACCTAGTTTTTCAACACATTGGGTGAACGATTTCACGATTTCTAATTCAACAAAACGATTAGCGAATTATCGTTGAAAGACTAACGATTTTTTTTCGACATTTTGAAAAACATTTTATAACGACTGAACGACGATTTTGCTGTAGTCGTTCGATCGTTTACATCTATTCCACGGAACGATTATCGTTAACGAGCGGTCGTTTTAGCGAATTTATGAACGACAAACGTTCCGTGGAATAGGGCCATAAGGGTCCATTCACACAGACAGATTATCTGCCAAAGACAGAAACAGACTATAAACAGAGGTCAGGTCATATAGGAAAGCCTGAGATTTTTCCTCTTTTCAAATCTATTCCTGGCTTTGGCTTCAAATCTTTGGCAGATAATCTTTCTGTGTAAATGGACCCTTACCCTGCCATATAAACTTAACCTCTTAGTGATTGTACACTTTGAGCAAAAATAGCAGAATTCTCCGCCATGGAATCCCGCCTGCCCCAGTGTTGAACATTGTCTCTTTGGGAGGGCTCGCACGCCTCTGCTTCATTGAAAGAGATAGCAGGCGGTTTCGGTGGTGTGAACGGCCCTAAAAATCTTCAGTCTTTCAGTACTTATCAGCTGCTGTATGACCTGCATGAAGAGGTGTATTCTTTCCAGTCTGACATAGTGCTCTCTGCTGCCACCTCTGTTCATGTCAGGAACTGCCCATAATAGTAGCAAATCCCCATAGAAAACCTCTCCTGCTCTGGGCAGTTCCTGACATGGACAGAGGTGGCAGCAGAGAGCACTGTATCAGCCTGAAGAGAATACACCACTTCCTGCAGGACCTACAGCAGCTCATAAGTAAATTTTTATAACTTTCTGACAAAAGTTGATTTGAAAAAATAAATAAAAATTCTGCCGGAGTACCCCTTTAAGGCCTAATGTTTCTAAATTTGTCTATGCCTGTCACCTTCACAGGGCAGTTTATCGCTGGCTTCATTCAGTTCCGTGCAGTAAACTATGAAGGGGCCGCTCTGGCGCTCTGTCCTGGAATGAAGGTGACCGGTCCTGATGCAGAACACGTAAGTAACATTGTTTTTTTTTTCTTTTCTCTTTATATATCATTTATATTCCCTAACTTTCATATGTATATTTATCTTGTGGAGCCACAAAGGCACGTGGGTCTATCAATATTTATTCAGCAATATATTGGCTGACCCAACCACTGATATCTGCCCCTGCTTTGTATACTGGAGTGTACCCAATAAAACAATATCAATAACAAATTGATAGGCTGGACCATGTCAAATAGTAGAGCCAAAAAAAGGCCACAAAAACAACAACCATACTGTGTATGAAAGAACAGGTCATACACCAACTTATATTCCTGATTCCTGAAGCAGTCACAGCTGATGTGAGCTCAGTAGGGTAGGGGCAGTCTCTGACCACTTCTGCAGGAAATAGGAAGCTGGATGCAGTTAGATCCAGCTTCCAGCTCCATACATTTAGTAATGGTGGAATCACTAGGTCATGCAGGTGTGGTATGTGCTCCACCGGTCGCTTGCTATTGTGGTGGTTTCTCGGTGAAGTATAGCTCAGCCAGGTAGTATGTTGTCGTGACCCCAGTGCTGAATCAGCACACAGGTATGGGGGCACACCTGCTTTTAGTTTTTTGTGACTGGCTATACCCTTTCCCCTGTGGTCGGTGACCTGCCGGGTTGTGATGGGTCCCTTGGGCACTTATCACGGTGGTCAGGAGTGGAGTTATGACCAACCCGGACTGCTGGTACCGCCACCCACAGAAAGGGGAGATGACCCAAGAACGGTGTAACTGCTGTGTAGGTGCTGATATAATGACCACTGAGTCCTGATAGAATAAACTTCCTTTTTACTTAAGAATCTTCTGTGATACAAGAAGTAGTATGATACTTGACTAGATCCGCACCGAGAACTGTTGAGGTAGAAGTGAAACAGCAGTGTTGGCTTGGTTGCGTGCTGAGAGTAATAGAGAGTGTTCAGTGGAGTAGGTTGTGAGAGTCCCAACCCAATTTAGTACTGTGCTCTGCCGGAACATTTGAAGAAGAAAACTTGAAGAGAATACTTAAAAATAGAAGAATACTTGTACCTTTTGTCGCTGTGCCACCTGTTGCCCTACAGTGTTGGCTGACCCGTCCTATTAGGGTGACACGAGCCCCAGTCCTTGTTACCTGAGTTGAGCAAAGTGTCCGAATGTGCCCTGGTATCACCTGCGTTGCGAGATAGAGTACGTAGGTGTGTAGCAATCAGTTCCTTTGCTATAGGATACCGTCCTGCACTTTTAGAGATGTTCACCGCGTGGGTTGGGATGAGACTTGTCCACTCTTGGTGATTAGCACTGCATTGGAGAGAGAAGTGTTGTTTTAAGAAGAAAATTCTCTGTGTCTTCCATACGTCTGTCTGCTACCACGCTCCAGAATAAACTACGTTGGACTTGGTAGGGGACCTGGCAGGGCCCAGCTGGACTACAGCAGGGACCGTTTTGTCTTGTGTCCTCTCTCTACCGACACTTAGATAAGACTAGGGGGGAGATTTATCAAAGGGTGTAAAATTTAGACTGGTGCAAACTGGCCACAGCAACCAATAACAGCTCCTCTTTCCTTTCACCAGAGCTGAAAGCTGAGCTGCGATTGGTTGCTGAGGGCAGTTTGCACCAGTCTAAATTTTACGCCCTTTGATAAATCTCCCCCTAAGTGTGTTACTACACTTCCTCTCCCCATGTGACAACTTCCTACAGGGTGTGTAACAGCTCCTGTGAGTGGTGGAGAATAGAGTGCAAAGAGAAAGAAGGATAGAGAGGGAAAGAGCAGTTCTCATTGGTGGTGCAGATCCTAAACAAACATTAACTCCGATTCACTACAGCTGTGCAATATACAGACATAGATATACATAATAGTGACATACATCTAGTGGCAAAACGTATACATGACTTCATTACCACTTGGGAGGGGTGTCCAGACTAGTAATACCTGTGGTGGGACACCACACAGGAAGCAAAACATAGTTGCCAGGGCTTTCTAGTCATGGCGATGAGGATTCATCCAGCTGTGGTATACAGAAGAGGTCTGTAACCTGTAGCTCTGGAGCCGGCAGCTTTCCAAACCACTGGAAAGTTGTATCCTTTATAACCTGGACGATAAACCAGTGACCTAGTGCTAGACCTGAAGGTAAGAAATGATGTATATTAGTGTCTAATGAGGCTGTGGGTAGCATAGTCCAGCCAAGGTTTGGTGCACTAGGTGATGTTGTCTTTATTGTTGCAGCATTGTATTGGAGGAGGGGGATACGTCGGAGAGGCACCGTTGAACAGGCAGTGTGGGGACTTCACTTCTTATGACTGGGATGGATATGGTACACATACCGGATGGAGTAATAGCAAAGAAATAACAGACGCAGCAGTCCTGATCTTCTATCGCTGATGTGCCTGCTGACATGTTTCAGTCATTTACTATGTATAGTATATATAGAGCCACTACTGTATGAGCAAGCTTACATTCATAGGGGGGTGTACTGTGATATCACTGTGTGCATTATCTCTTTACAATCACTGTCTGCATTACTTTACTGTGCTATTACTACGCATTATTTCTTTTTTGTATTCCTTTCCTGTGCTATGACTGTCTGCATTATTCCTCTCCTCTAGTATCACTGTGTGCATTATTTCTTTCCTGTGGTATCACTGTGTGCATTATTTCTTTCCTGTGGTATGGCTGTGTGCATTATTCTTTTACTGTGGTATCACTGTGTGCATTACTCATTTCCTGTGATATCACTGTGTGCATTATTCCTTCACTGTGCTATGACTGTGTGCATTATTCCTTTCATGTGATATCACTGTGTGCATTATTCCTTTACCGTGCTATGTCTGTGTGCATTATTCTTTACTGTGGTATGACTGTGTGCATTTTTCCTTTTGTGTGATATCACTGTGTGCATTATTCCTTTACTGTGGTATGACTGTGTGCATTATTCCTTTACTGTGGTATGACTGTGTGCATTATTCTTTACTGTGGTATGACTGTGTGCATTTTTCCTTTCGTGTGATATCACTGTGTGCATTATTCCTTTACTGTGGTATGACTGTGTGCATTATTCCTTTAGTGTGTTATGACTGTGTGCATTATTCCTTTACTGTGCTATGACTGTGTGCATTATTACTTGACTGTGCTATGACTGTGTGCATTATTCTTTAACTGTGGTTTCACTGTGTGCATTATTTCTTTACTGCTTATTACCTTTGTACTGTGACATCACTGTGTATATCAGGGGTAGGGAACCTTGGCTCTCCAGCTTTTGCAAAACTACAAATCCCATGATGCCTGGACAGCCAAAGCTAGAGCCAATGTTCCCTACCCCTGGTGTATATTCTCTTGCATTGTTCCTTTACTGGGATATCAGTGCATTATTAATTTTCTGTGATATCACTGAGTGCATTATTTCTTTATTGTATTCCTTTATTGTGATATCACTGTGTGCATTATTTCTTTATTGTATTCCTTTATTGTGATATCACTGTGTGCATTATTTCTTTATTGTATTCCTTTATTGTGATATCACAGTGTGCATTATTTCTTTATTGTATTCCTTTATTGTGATATCACTGTGTGCATTAGTCCTTTACAATATGACTGTGTGCATTATTCCCTTACCGTGACATCACTGTGTGTATTCTTTTGTATTACGTTGCCCTCATCCTTGTGGGGCATAGAGGTTGCAGTTACTGCTTCTTGTACTGTGACATTACTGTGTGCATTATGTTTCTTACCTGTGACATGACTGTGTGTGTGTACACATTAGGGATGCACGATGCACCGAAAAATCGATACTACTATCGATTTTCGGGGCAAAAAAAACGGTTCGGTACCAGGATTTCCTGGTATCGATACTTTGTTAAACTACAAAATAGCGTAGTTTAACAGAGTATAGTGCAGAGAACATGACAGGCGGCTACCTGAGCGCCTGTCATGTTCTCTATGTGCCACCCCTGCAAACACAGACCTGGGACCCCGATCTTCGCGCACCATGCTGCTGCCGCCGGCCGTTCCTGCCTCTCACATCGCCGCGGGGTCCCGGGTCAGTATAGCATTACAGAGCAGCGTCGGCGGCAGGAGAGGGAAGAGAGAGGCTGAGAGCTGCACCGTCCAGGGGAGAAGGCTGGAGGTGGGGGAGGCGAGGAGGAGACCTGACAGGAGGTGGATGGCTGTGAGGTGGGAGCCGTCAGGACACTCCCGGGCCGGCATCAGCAATGTGGGGGGTGAGCAAAAGGTCGGCATGGCTGCAACTGGGAAGGGGGGCGGTAGCCTGCACATTACTCTGCCGCCCGAATCCAGCTAGAATAGTGCAACTACAACCCCCATCATCCCTGATAGCTGAAGTGTATTACATGCCTACAGCCCCCATCATCCCTGATAGCTGAAGTGTGTTACATAACTACAGTTCCCATCATCCCTGATAGCTGAAGTGTATTACATGACTACAGTTCCCATCATCCCTGATAGCTGAAGTGTGTTACATGACTACAGTTCCCATCATCCCTGATAGCTTAAGTGTGTTACATGACTACAGCCCCCATCATCCCTGATAGCTGAAGTGTGTTAAATGCCTACAACCCCCATCATCCCTGATAGCTGAAGTGTGTTACATGACTACAACCCCCATCATCCCTGATAGCTGAAGTGTATTACATGCCTACAGCCCCCATCATCCCTGATAGCTGAAGTGTATTACATGACTACAACCCCCACCATCCCTGATAGCTGAAGTGTGTGTTACATGTATACAACCCCCATCATCCCTGATAGCTGAAGTGTGTTACATGACTACAGCCCCCATCATCCCTGATAGCTGAAGTGTTACATGCCTACAACTCCCATCATCCCTGATAGCTGAAGTGTGTGTTACATGTATACAACCCCCATCATCCCTGATAGCTTAAGTGTGTGTTACATGACTACAGTTCCCATCATCCCCCTGATAGCTGAAGTGTTATTGTGCATATTATAAGATTATCACCTTCCTGATGACGCACGGTAAATGGTGCAAGCGGAGAAACCACCAAATTCAGTACCACATAAAAACATGCTACTAAATAAAACTACAGATTGCCCCACAGCCATGCAGGCTAAAAGATAAAAAAGTGTTAGGAGTGAGAATAGGGCAATTTTTTAAAGAACATTTATTTTAAATAAGGCAAACTTTAGTTTTAAAATAATATGGTCCGTACGGGCGCATCTCTATTCTTGTGGGTTTTTTTTAAATAAAATTTATTAAGTATCGAATTGGTATCGAGCATTGAAAAAAAAAAGTTGGTATTGGTATCGAACTCAAAATTCTGGTATCGTGACAACACTAGTACACATATGCAGGTAGGTTATATGTGTGTACAGGTACAATAAATAAGTGGTGTGCGGTTAGATCGCAGTTGTATGATCCCCTTTATCGGCTTTCTATCTGAAACACCCAAAATATAGTCTGTAACTTGGAATCTTCCTTTCTTTTCCTTCTTCCTGCAAGCTCTTTGCCACATTGCCGATCAGCCAACAACGTGACACTCACCTCCTGCTCTCAGGTTATTATTATTCTGTGTTACTAGTAAGAGGTACTCGCCCCAGGGATGAAGGAATTCTGCTGTAAAACCCAGGAGTGTGATTCCAAGAGTCTGACTGCAAACTTTACAGCTGGCACAATGCAGTCAGGCAGGTAATGCTCTTCTGGTAGTCACCAAACCCAGACTCCTCCATCAGACTCCAAGATAGAAGTGTGATCCATGACTGCACAGAACACGTCTCCTCTGCTCCAGAGTCCGATGGTGGCGGCTTTGCGCCCCTCCATCTGAAGTTCGGCATTGTGCTTGGCGGTGTAAGGCTTGCATGCAGCTGCTCAGCCATGGAAACCCATACCATAAAGACCTCAACAAGGTAGTTTTTATCTAAATCTATCTCTCCTTTTTTATTTATTTATCTATCTATCTCCTATCTATTAATCAATCAATCAATTATCTGTCTATCTATCTCCTATCTATCTATCTATCTATATATCTATCTATTATTTATCTATCTATCTCCTATCTATGCAAAAAGTACGAATCTCAAAACACGGGAATAGCCAGATATCCCTCTCTCCATAGAAGGAAGCCCATTGCCAAGGGGTGCCTCCTAGTGGGGAGAGCACCAAACCACCCTGATACGTAGTCCCTCAGATCCTCACTCTGTTGCGAACTTTGGGACCTAAATAGGGAAACACCAGGGTGGCCCCTGTTGCATATTTAAATTTTGTAGGGGACAATCAATGGAGACTCGTAAATGAGTACTCCATTGGAATTTTTCACTGTTCTCCCTGAGTTCAGTGATTGTTGTGTTTTGTTATCTATCTATCTATCTATCTATCTATCTATCTATCTATCTATCTATATATCTATCTCCTATCTATCTATCTACAGTATCTATCTCCTATCTATCTATATATCTATCTCCTATCTATCTATCTATCTATCTCCTATCTATCTATATATCTATCTATCTCCTATCTATCTATCTATCTATCTATCTATCTATCTATCTATCTCCTATCTATCTATCTATCTATCTATCTATCTACAGTATCTATCTATCTATCTATCTATATATCTATCTATCTATCTCCTATCTATCTATATATCTATCTATCTCCTATCTATCTATCTATCTATCTATCTTCTATCTCTCTCCTATCTATCTTCTATCTATATATCTATCTATCTCCTATCTATCTATATATCTATCTATCTCCTATCTATCTATATATCTATCTCCTATCTATCTATCTACAGTATCTATCTATCTATCTATCTATCTATCTATATATCTATCTCTCTCCTATCTATCTATATATCTATCTCCTATCTATCTATCTCCTATCTATCTATATATCTATCTATCTCCTATCTATCTATCTATCTATCTATCTATCTATCTATCTATCCAGGGCCGTTTTAATACATTGGTGGGCCCAGTGCACAGCCCTCAAGAGTGGGCCCCCCCCTTCCCTTTCGGCACATTGTATAATGTACTGAATTTGCCCCCACACTGTATCAAGAGCCCCAATACATACAGTAGTTACCTTATAACACTATTTCCACCATACAGTGATTACATATTACATAAAAACCGCTCTAAACAAAACAGAAAGATATCACCAATGATACCATTACATAATACCGCCACATCATGACCCCTAACACTACAACTCTATAACAGAGTGCAGTTACATCCAGTGACTCACCGGGGGCGTCTTCTCCGATCAGAGTCTGTCACCTTTTCTTTTTCTCTCCATCCAGCCTGGGCCACCTTGAAGTCTTCTCCTGGCTGTGAATCTTCTCTCCAGAATCTGCCAGACAAATATTTTAGGCTCCAACACATACAGTAGTTAGGTCCCTTGTACCCCTATACAGTAGTTACACCCCTCCGTACTCCTACATAGTTACACCCCCCTGTGCCTCCATAGTTTTAAGGTGTCCCTGTAGTATATAGCCCCTCATGTGCTCCTCCAGTTATATACAGCCCTCCTGTGTGCTCCCCCATTAGTATATAGCCCCCCTGTGCACTCTCCCCAGTAGTATATAGCCCCCCCTGTGCTCTCCCACAATAGTATATAGCCCCCCTGTGCTCTCCCCCAATAGTATATAGCCCCCCTGTGCTCCCCCCAATAGTATATAGCCCCCTGTGCTCTCCCCAATAGTATATAGCCCCCCTGTGCTCTCCATAATATATAGCCCCCCTGTGCTCTCCCCCATAGTATATAGACCCCTGTGCTCCCCAATAGTATATAGACCCCTGTGCTCCCCAATAGTATATAGCTCCACTGTGCTCCCCAATAGTATATAGCCCCCTGTGCTCCCCAATAGTATATAGCTCCCCTGTGCTCCCCCGTAGTATATCGCCCCTGTGCTCCCCCATAGTATATAGCCCCCTGTGCTCCCCCATAGTATATAGCCCCCTGTGCTCCCCCATAGTATATAGCCCCCTGTGCTCCCCAGTAGTATATAGCTCCCCTGTGCTCCCCAGTAGTATATAGCTCCCCTGTGCTCCCCAGTAGTATATAGCTCCCCTGTGCTCCCCAGTAGTATATAGCTCCCCTGTGCTCCCCAGTAGTATGTAGCTCCCCTGTGCTCCCCCATAGTATATAGCTTCCCTGTGCTCCCCATAGTATATAGACCCCTGTGCTCCCCAGTAGTATATAGTCCCCTGTGCTCCCCCATAGTATATAGCTTCCCTGTGCTCTCCCATAGTATATAGCTCCCCCATAGTATATAGCTCCCCTGTGCTCCCCCATAGTATATAGCTCCCCTGTGCTCCCCCATAGTATATAGCTCCCCTGTGCTCCCCCATAGTATATAGCTCCCCTTTGCTCCCCCATAGTATATAGCTCCCCTGTGCTCCCCCATAGTATATAGCCCCCTGTGCACCTCCATAGTATATAGCTCCACTGTGCTCCCCCATAGTATATAGCCCCTTGTGCTCCCCCATAGTATATAGCTCCCCTGTGCTCCCCAATAGTATATAGCCCCCTGTGCTCCCCCATTGTATATAGCTCGCCTGTGCTCCCCCATACTATATAGCTCCCCTGTGCTCCCCCATAGTATATAGCCCCCTGTGCTCCCCCATTGTATATAGCTCCCCTGTGCTCCCCAGTAGTATATAGCTCCCCTGTGCTCCCCAGTAGTATATAGCTCCCCTGTGCTCCCCCATAGTATATAGCCCCCTGTGCTTCCCCATAGTATATAGCCCCCTGTGCTCCCCAATAGTATATAGCCCCCTGTGCTTCCCCATAGTATATGCGCTCCCCTGTGCTCCCCCATAGTATATAGCCCCCCTGTGCCCCCCCATAGTATATAGCCCCCTGTGCCCCCCCCCATAGTATATAGCTCCCCTGTGCTCCCCCATAGTATATAGCTCCCCCTCCCATATAACATTGAAAAAAACAAACACTGTTACTCACCTAGGTCCACGCGTTCCTCTTCTCTTCCCTCCTGTGGCCGCACTTCCTGTGGTCACAAGAGGCTGCACTCCCCTTACCCTCGCGCCGACGCTCCAGTGACGTCGGGCGCTAGAGGGAGAGTGCGGCCTCTTGTGACCGCAGGAAGTGCGGCCACAAGAGTGAGTGACTGACAGGGAGGGAGCCAATGGCTCTCTCTCTGTCAGTGTCGCTGCTGCTGCAGCGCTGAAGCACCGCAGCAGCAGCGGGCGGGGGCAGCGGCAAACGGCGGGGGGGCCCTGCAGGGGGCGCCATGGAGGGGTAAGTAGATTACTCATCCATGGCGCTCCCCCCTGACAGGCTGGTGGCCGGAGCCCTGTGCGACCGCATTGGTCGCACATAGCAACGGCAGGCCTGCTCGGGGGGGCCCCTTTAACCAGTGGGCCCGGTGCACGTGCACCATGTGCCCTCTGGTTAAAGCGGCCCTGTATCTATCTCCTATCTATCTATCTCCTATCTATCTATCTATCTATCTCCTATCTATCTATATATCTATCTATCTCCTATCTATCTATCTATCTATCTATCTATCTATCTATCTATCTATCTCCTATCTATCTATCTATCTATCTATCTATCTATCTATCTATCTCCTATCTATCTATCTCCTATCTATCTCCTATCTATCTATCTATCTATCTATCTATCTATCTATCTATCTATCTCCTATCTATCTATCTATCTATCTATCTATCTATCTCCTATCTATCTCTTATCTATCTATCTCCTATCTATCTCTTATCTATCTATCTATCTAATCTCTTTCTATCTATCTATGTTCTATTATCTATATCTCATTCTATCTATCTATCTATTTATCTACTACCTATCTCCTATCTATCTATCTCCTATCTATCTATCTATCTATCTATCTATCTATCTATCTATCTCCTATCTATCTATCTCCTATCTATCTATCTATCTATCTATCTATCCATCTATCTCCTATCTATCTCTTATCTATCTAATCTTTCTATCTATCTACGTTCTATTATCTATATCTCATTCTATCTATCTATCTATCTTTCTATCTATCTATGTTCTATTATCTATATCTCTATCTATCTATCTAATAACCCCTGTAATCTCTTATCCTTTTCTCTCTTTACTTTTCTCCCCTCTTCTCCTTCCCTTCTCTCTCTCCTCTTATCCTTCTCCCCTTCTCTCTCCTCTCTTTCCTTTTCTCCCCTCTTCTCTCTCCTCTTCTCCTTATCCCCTCTTCTCTCTCCTCTTCTCCTTATCCCCTCTTCTCTCTCCTCTTCTCCTTATCCCCTCTTCTCCTCTTCTCTCTCCTCTCCTCTTCTTATCCCCTCTTCTCCTTCCCTTCTCCCTCTGCTCCTCTCCTCTTCTCCTCGCCGTGTTCTGTGCAGGGATCACGCCGGTCATGTGTTGTCGCCGCAAGGCACACTGGGACTCGTAGTTTTCTTCCCCCGCTGTAGCTGAGGCGTCTATAGGGACAGAAACTACAAGACCCAGGCGCGGTCCGCGGTCCTCTCCATGTCCTGACTCGGTGCTCAGCCAGTGTGTGGCAGCGATGTGGTGGCCGTGCCCAGGCTGCCAGGTGCTGCCATCTGCGGAGCCGTGCTGCGCTGTGCCCGGGGATAACACAGGTGGGTGAGGGGGCTCCTACAGGTGGTGAGTGGGCAGCTGGCATAGCCCTCCCCATCCTGTGCCGCCTATAAATCACTGGAGACCAGTGCTGCAGTGTTACTGCCCCATTAACCCTTTGCTTCTGTGCCCTCTATGATACAATGATGGGGACATCCTTAGAGGGGCCCCATAAGTTTTCCATCAGACAGAACTTTACATTGTGGTTCCTTAAAGGGGAAATCTAATGACAGTCCGCTGCCCTTCTGTATGACGGATCAGGAGATCGGTGATGTCTGACAGCGGAGCCCCATGGGTACGACCCGGAGCTTTCCCTGCCCGGATGGAATATCCCAATGTAATCCCAACCTGTGGATCACCTGACTGCTGAAGAACTACAACTCCCATCATCACCGGAATAAACTACAAGTCCCGAAGTCCAGGACGGCGCTGTTATGGGGCAGTGTTGCAGGATGGCGCTGTTATGGGGCAGTGTTGCAGGATGGCGCTGTTATGGGGCAGTGTTGCAGGATGGCGCTGTTATGGGGCAGTGTTGTAGGATGGCGCTGTTATGGGGCACTGTTATAGGATGGCGCTGTTATGGGGCAGTGTTGTAGGATGGCGCTGTTATGGGGCAGTGTTATAGGATGGCGCTGTTAGCTGTTATGGGGCAGTGTTGTAGGATGGCGCTGTTATGGGGCACTGTTGTAGAATGGCGCTGTTATGGGGCACTGTTGTAGGATGGCGCTGTTATGGGGCAGTGTTGTAGGATGGCGCTGTTATGGGGCAGTGTTGTAGGATGGCGCTGTTATAGGGCACTGTTGTAGGATGGCGCTGTTATGGGGCAGTGTTGTAGGATGGCGCTGTTATGGGGCAGTGTTGTAGGATGGCGCTGTTAGCTGTTATGGGGCAGTGTTGTAGGATGGCGCTGTTATGGGGCACTGTTGTAGGATGGTGCTGTTATGGGGCAGTGTTGTAGGATGGCGCTGTTATGGGGCAGTGTTGTAGGATGGCGCTGTTATGGGGCACTGTTGTAGAATGGCGCTGTTATGGGGCAGTGTTGTAGGATGGCGCTGTTATGGGGCAGTGTTGTAGGATGGCGCTGTTATGGGGCAGTGTTGTAGGATGGCGCTGTTATGGGGCACTGTTGTAGGATGGCGCTGTTATGGGGCACTGTTGTAGGATGGTACTGTTATGGGGCACTGTTGTAGGACGGCGCTGTTATGGGGCAGTGTTGTAGGGTGGCGCTGTTATGGGGCAGTGTTGTAGGATGGCGCTGTTATGGGGCAGTGTTGTAGGATGGCGCTGTTATGGGGCACTGTTGTAGGATGGCGCTGTTATGGGGCACTGTTGTAGGATGGTGCTGTTATGGGGCACTGTTGTAGGATGGCGCTGTTATGGGGCAGTGTTGTAGGATGGCGCTGTTATGGGGCACTGTTGTAGGATGGCGCTGTTATGGGGCAGTGTTGTAGGATGGCGCTGTTATGGGGCACTGTTGTAGGATGGCGCTGTTATGGGGCAGTGTTGTAGGATGGCGCTGTTATGGGGCAGTGTTGTAGGATGGCGCTGTTATGGGGCAGTGTTGTAGGATGGCGCTGTTATGGGGCACTGTTGTAGGATGGCGCTGTTATGGGGCACTGTTGTAGGATGGTGCTGTTATGGGGCACTGTTGTAGGATGGCGCTGTTATGGGGCAGTGTTGTAGGATGGCGCCGTTATGGGGCAGTGTTGTAGGATGGTGCCGTTTTGGGGCACTGTTGTAGGATGGCGCTGTTATGGGGCAGTGTTGTAGGATGGCGCTGTTATGGGGCAGTGTTGTAGGATGGCGCTGTTATAGGGCACTGTTGTAGGATGGCGCTGTTATGGGGCAGTGTTGTAGGATGGCGCTGTTATGGGGCACTGTTGTAGGATGGTGCTGTTATGGGGCAGTGTTGTAGGATGGCGCTGTTATGGGGCAGTGTTGTAGGATGGCGCTGTTATGGGGCAGTGTTGTAGGATGGCGCTGTTATGGGGCAGTGTTGTAGGATGGCGCTGTTATGGGGCAGTGTTGTAGGATGGCGCTGTTATGGGGCAGTGTTGTAGGATGGCGCTGTTATGGGGCAGTGTTGTAGGATGGCGCTGTTATGGGGCAGTGTTGTAGGATGGCGCTGTTATGGGGCAGTGTTGTAGGATGGCGCTGTTATGGGGCAGTGTTGTAGGATGGTGCTGTTATGGCGAAGTGTTGTAGGATGGCGCTGTTATGGGGCACTGTTGTAGGATGGCGCTGTTATGGGGCAGTGTTGTAGGATGGCGCTGTTATGGGGCAGTGTTGTAGGATGGCGCTGTTATGGGGCAGTGTTGTAGGATGGCGCTGTTATGGGGCAGTGTTGTAGGATGGCGCTGTTATGGGGCACTGTTGTAGGATGGCGCTGTTATGGGGCAGTGTTGTAGGATGGCGCTGTTATGGGGCAGTGTTGTAGGATGGCGCTGTTATGGGGCAGTGTTGTAGGATGGTGCTGTTATGGGGCAGTGTTGTAGGATGGCGCTGTTATGGGGCAGTGTTGTAGGATGGCGCTGTTATGGGGCAGTGTTGTAGGATGGTGCTGTTAGCTGTTATGAAGAAGTGTTGTAGGATGGCGCTGTTATGAAGCAGTGTTGTAGGATGGTGCTGTTATGGGGCAGTGTTGTAGGATGGCGCTGTTATGAAGCAGTGTTGTAGGATGGTGCTGTTATGGGGCAGTGTTGCAGGATGGCACTGTTATGGGGCAGTGTTGAAGGATGGCGCTGTTATGGGGCACTGTTGTAGGATGGCGCTGTTATGGGGCACTGTTGTAGGATGGTGCTGTTATGGGGCAGTGTTGTAGGATGGTGCTGTTATGGGGCACTGTTGTAGGATGGTGCTGTTATGGGGCAGTGTTGTAGGATGGCGCTGTTATGGGGCAGTGTTGTAGGATGGCGCTGTTATGGGGCAGTGTTGTAGGATGGCGCTGTTATGGGACACTGTTGTAGATGTCTGGATTATTGTACTCGTCTGATTTCTCTCCAGGTCGGCCATGGCTGATCCTGATGTTCCCCTCGCTGTAAGCTCCATATGTGATATGTACATTTGTTTTCAGGAGCCCTTACAGACTGATGGAAGAGTCCGCACAGGGTGTAGCCGCTGATGTCAGACAGATGACCCCCACCGCCATGGAGGTAACATATGTTTTGTTCATAAATAATAATAATAATAATAATAATTACATGTTCCACAGCACTCTACAATTCTATTATATTCCATTATTGTTGATGCTTAAGCTCTTAAAGGGGTACTTTAAAGATTTTTTTTTAATCAGCTGGTCCCACAATGTTATTCAGATTTGTAATTTACTTCTATTTGAAAATCTCAAGTCTTCCAGTACTTATCAGCTTCTGTATGTCCTGCAGGAAGTGGTGTATCCTTTCCAGTCTGACACAGTGCTCTCTGCTGCCACCTCTGTCCATGTTAAGAACTGTCCAGAGCGGGAGAGGTTCTCTATGAGGATTTGCTGCTGCTCTGGACAGTTCTTGACTTGGACAGAGGTGGCAGCAGAGAGCACTGTGTTAGACTGGAGACAATACACCACTTCCTGCAGGACATACAGCAGCTGATAAGTACTGGAAGACTGGACATTTTTAAATAGAAGTAATTTACATATCTGTATAACTTTATGACACCAGTTGATTTGATTTTTTTTTCACTGGAGTACCCCTTTAAGAATATATACCTTAAAGTGTACCTAATATCATAAAAAACTTTTGACATGCCACAGAGACATGTCAAAAGTTTTGATCGGTCTGCGTGTGAGTGTTCAAACCCGTACCAATTGGGGGAACGAGTGGGGAGAGGACCGTGCTGCAACATTTCGCAACTTGTCTTCTTCTCCTGATATGCTGCTCTTTCCCTTTTTATTATTGACAGCTGGTTGACTAGGTTATCGACCACCACTCTGCTCTAAAAGCAGTGGTATATATATATATTGTATGGAATGTATATACACTATTGGGGAGATTTATCAAACATGATGTAAAGTGAAACTGGCTCAGTCGCCCCTAGCAACCAATCAGATTCCATATATTATTTTCCAAAGAGTCTGTGAGGGATGAAAGGTGGAATCTGATTGGTTGCTAGGGGCAACTGAGCCAGTTTCACTTTACATCATGTTTGATAAATCTCCCCCAATATTTTTATGCATTTATATTAAAGCTATATATATACTCCAGCCAGACCACTGCTTTTAGAGCAGAGTGGTGGTTGGTAAACTATACAATGAGCTGTCAGCAATGGGAGGAAAGAAGCTGCCAGTGGGCTTATCTTCTTTGGGGCCCAAGCTGGCTCTGTACTCTCCAACCAAAATGGGGTTGTAGTGTTATAAGGGGGTCTAAGTGGTCTACAAATTGTGGCCCTCCAGCTGTTGTGACACTACAACTCCCAGCATAGTGCATTCTGGAGGAATAGCATGGCTCGGCGTACATTGTCACACTTACTTGAACGTCTGCATTGTTGTTTTAGTGATATAAAATTTTATTCGTCTTACAGGAAACCTTAAAACCGGAGGAGGCCACTGTCTGTTTTTCAGTAGAAGAGCTGGACTCCTTAGAAGATCGTGAAAAGGAACGTTGTAAAAATACAGAGATCAAGATTCACCAACGTCCAAACTTAGTGGGTGAGGGGCGCTGACTCTTGTCACTGGTCAAACCTTACTGAATAGCAGAAGAGACCACCCATGTTTAGTCTTTCACTACGTTTATGCCGCCTTAAATGAGGGCAGCATAAACTAGTGACAGAAATGCTGAACAGATCGCTCTATTACTTACATCATTCTGTTTAACAGTTCTCCTAATATGCAGGAGAATAGGATGCTTGCCACACCCCTCCCTCTGCCCTCCAGCTGCTGATTGATAGATGACTGCCTATCTACAGCATGGATAGATAACTGCCAATCAGCAGCTGGTGGGTGGCCTTTTCTGCTTCTCATGAATATCCAGGACTACTGGGCTCATGCACATAATGGAGAGGACTACTTATTCTCCATATTATTCAGGAGGAGATCTCTGAATCAGCTGCACAGAACAATGTAAGTGATACATCATTCTGTTCAGCTTCCCTGTCACTTTTTTTTTGCTACCCTGACACCATAAACCTACTGACAGAGTCTCTTTAATTTCTAAATTAAGCTGTGCCTTTCCCTTCGTGGCAGGCGTCAATGGGCATACTCTGCTCCTGGCCATTTAACCCCCTATATGCTGTAGTCAATAGTGACCAAAGCATCTACATGGTTAGACAGATACAGAGGGTCCCTGCAGTGGATGTTGTGAAGACCTTCATTATAGGACTCCTGCTTCACTGACCAGAGGCAGGGTCTAATAGGAGATCATTAAAATTACAGCACATTGCAGTATATTAGTATTGCAGTGTACTGTGGAAAAATTGCAGATCACCATGCAAAAAATGAGCCCTACCGATCTGCAGACTAGGCTGAAAACACCTATTGCAAAGGCGGTGTCCTTGCCTAATAAGAGCTCATGGCTTAAAGGGATCCTGCTGCCAGGTTTGAAATAGGTGACAGGTTCCCTTTAAAGAGGACCTGTCACCCCCCGTGCCGGGGTGACAGGCTCCTGACCCCCCGTTAGAGCCCCCTATACTCACCTAATCTCGACAGGTCCCGCTTCTGAAGATGGTCGGGTGACGGAGATCTCAGCAGCTGCAGCCCGGCGCGCGCGCTGAGAGATGAGTCCAACACCCATAGAGAATGACAGGAGAGTCCGACGCTCCGTCATCCTCTATGGGTGTCGGACTCATCTGAGGAGCGCACACGCCGGGCTGCAGCGGCTGAGATCTCCGTCACCCGACCATCTCCAGAAGCGGGACCCGGCGGGATTAGGTGAGCATAGGGGGCTCTAATGGGGGGTCAGGAGCCTGTCACCCCGGCACGGGGGGTGACAGGTTCCCTTTAAGTAGCATTGAGTAGAAAGATGGACGCATCCTAGAACGCCAACTATCTAAATTGTTGGCTATGAACATGCAAGGAGCTAAAAGAGTCCAACAGCATCCAATGGTTGAAACCGTCTTCAAAGTTTATTAAGTTTTCCAAATACATTTGTGCAACGTTTTGTATCCCTAAGGTGTTTTTTTTAACACTTCTTTAATAAAGTTATATAACTTTGTAATGTAACTTTATTAAAGAAAATTTTATATTTTTCACTTTTAGACTGAGCAGCTACTGTATTATCCAACACAACCTCTCAGCTCCCACCAATGGCTGTGTCAAGAACTGCAGGGTTGCTCAAGCCCTGGTCTTGGCACAGTTGTGTATCACTAGCCACCCTTGATGCCTATACAATGTATGTTAGATGGACATGCAGCTCAAACTATTTCTTTCCAAATATAGTCAAGAGTGTAGTCTGGACTGCCCCCTCACAACTGTTATTATGGTAATTAAGGAGGCGGTCCAGACTACACAGCCAGACTACCGTGCAAGACCAGCTAATGTTTTTATTTCAGTGTCTTCTTCATAGCTAATATTAGTATATTACAGATGTGTTCAGTTCAGCTTTAAATGAGAACTCTGGGCAGGCCACTTTTTTTCAATTCGGGGAGGAGGTGGGTGAAAACAAAAACATCCTCTCACCTCCCCGGCTCCAGCACTGGCGCCTGCAGTCTGCTGCTCCAGTCCCCGGCCACTTCCTGGTGGTGAAAAGTAACTTGGGGCGTGATGGGGCAGGCCCGCTCACCTGCTGAATGGCTAAGTGGGCCTACCATGTCATGTCCCATGTCCCCTCTCACCACCAGGAAGCGTCCAGGGACGGAAGGAGTGGACTGCAAGCGTCAGTGCTGGAGCCAGGGAGGTAAGTGAATGTTTCTGTTTCAGAGTTCTCCATATATATATATATATATATATATATATATATATATATTATGAACTGACATCTGTACAGCAGTATGTGCACCTGTCTGCTCCTCTTACATCACTTTGTTGTATTCAGGACAGCCGGTCTTGGCATTTCTTTTTTCTGCTTGGCATGCACCGTGTTACATTGTGACTAGGTGTTCAGCATGCCTTGTGGTTATTCGGACCAGTAGGTGGCGCTCTAACTACATAGATAGCACAATGTGAAAACCAGCAGAGCAGTTAAAGTAAAAAATATCACTTTAATTTTTTTTCCTTCTCTTCTGCTGCAGGCTGCTATGGACACTTAGCAGTGCGGCTTCATTCAGGTGATACAACGCTGCTCGGGTCCCGCTGATGCCCATTTGACCTCTTCTCATTAGCTGCGGGCAGGCCCGAAGTCTGACTTATCAATGCATTTCTATGAGAGCGCTCTCATAGTGATGCATTGGAGACCCTGACTGCTGGTCTTAAAAATCAGTGGGTAATGGAAAGGCTCAGAAAAACAGAAGAGCCATGAAGTCACCACCAGCGGTACCCATACAGTGCCGTACCACCAGAATGAAGCTGTGCTGCTTAGAGGAACAGAGTGGCACCTGTCAACGAACCACCTAGATGCTGCGGCTGCTATTGACCACAGTATCCAGGGGGTTAAACTGCCCCAAAGTCTGACTCGGATGCTGCTGGCAAGTGTCTACTGTAATACACAGCTGCCATATGCTGCAGGTGGCGTGGGCTAAGCGCACTTCTGTTGTCCCCACCACATTCCCAATGTACATGTATATGTAAATGTAGGAAGGGGTTAAATACGTTGTATGAGATTACAAAAAACATGGCCGCTTTCACTCTAGATTAGCTGTAAATGAATGAATGAATGAATGAATGAAAATAAGCTGCAGTACCATAGACAGCCTATACTAAGAGGGGCGCTGTGCTGGGAAACTATACCAGAAGACCTCCATATCTTATAATCTTCTTCTTCCATGTAATATACTTATGAGGGCCTCATGTGAAATCCAATACTCCATCTTGTACCAGGTTACCTGTACGTGAAACCAGAGACCGTGCCCAAAATTCATCGCGGGGAGGAGCTGTGTGTGAGCAGTGACCTGTACACGCCCAGGAGGAAACAGAGCGCCCAGCCTTCCCCAGGTATGGCGGTATCTCTGCTTGCTGTCAGCTAAGCAAAGATTGTCCCTCAGAGCCCCCGAAAAAGCTGTATTGCACAGTTATTATCTTGTGGTGCATTGCTAACCCCTTAATGACCAGAACTTAAGGGTCCTTAAAGGGGTACTCTGCCAATTTAAAAATGTTATTCATGTCCTTGCATAGAAAATATTAGTCAATAAATACTGCTTCACTTGTATAACCCAACACCGCACTGCACAATTACATACTGCTCCAACGCTGCACCGATATACACCTCTCCTCCTGTATAACCCAACACCACACTGCACAAATACATACTGCTCCACCTGTATAACCCAACACAACGCTGCACCAATATACACCTCTCCTCCTGTATAACCCAACACCACACTGCACAATAACATACTGCTACACCTGTATAACCCAACACCACGCTGCACCAATATACACCTCTCCTCCTGTATAGCCCAACACCACACTGCACAATTACATACTGCTCCACCTGTATAACCCAACACAACGCTGCACCAATATACACCTCTCCTCCTGTATAGCCCAACTCCACACTGCACAAATACATACTGCTCCACCTGTATAACCCAACACGACGCTGCACCAATATACACCTCTCCTCCTGTATAGCCCAACTCCACACTGCACAAATACATACTGCTCCACCTGTATAACCCAACACGACGCTGCACCAATATACACCTCTCCTCCTGTATAACCCAACACCACACTGCACAAATACATACTGCTCCACCTGTATAACCCAACACGACGCTGCACCAATATACACCTCTCCTCCTGTATAGCCCAACACCACACTGCACAATTACATACTGCTCCACCTGTATAACCCAACACCACACTGCACAATTACATACTGCTCCACCTGTATAACCCAACACCACACTGCACAATTACATACTGCTCCACCTGTATAACCCAACACCACGCTGCACCGATATACACCTCTCCTCCTGTATAACCCAACACCACACTGCACAATAAGATACTGCTCCACCTGTATAACCCAACACCACGCTGCACCAATATACACCTCTCCTCCTGTATAGCCCAACTCCACACTGCACAAATACATACTGCTCCACCTGTATAACCCAACACGACGCTGCACCAATATACACCTCTCCTCCTGTATAACCCAACACCACACTGCACAATTACATACTGCTCCACCTGTATAACCCAACACCACGCTGCACCACTATACACTTCTCCTCCTGTATAGCCCAACACCACACTGCACAATTACATACTGCTCCACCTGTATAACCCAACACCGCACTGCACAATTACATACTGCTCCACCTGTATAACCCAACACCACGCTGCACCGATATACACCTCTCCTCCTGTATAACCCAACACCACACTGCACAATTACATACTGCTCCACCTGTATAACCCAACACCACGCTGCACCACTATACACTTCTCCTCCTGTATAGCCCAACACCACGCTGCACCAATATACACCTCTCCTCCTGTATAACCCAACACCGCACTGCACAATTACATACTGCTCCACCTGTAAAACCCAACACCACACTGCACAAATAAATACTGCTCCACCTGTATAACCCAACACCACGCTGCACCGATATACACCTCTCCTCCTGTATAACCCAACACCACACTGCACAATTACATACTGCTCCACCTGTATAACTCAACACCACGCTGCACCAATATACACCTCTCCTCCTGTATAACCCAACACCACACTGCACAATTACATACTGCTCCACCTGTATAACCCACCTGTATAACCCAACACCACACTGCACCAATATACACCTCTCCTCCTGTATAACCCAACACCACACTGCACAATTACATACTGCTCCACCTGTATAACCCAACACCGCACTGCACAATTACATACTGCTCCAACGCTGCACCGATATACACCTCTCCTCCTGTATAACCCAACACCACACTGCACAATAACATACTGCTACACCTGTATAACCCAACACCACGCTGCACCAATATACACCTCTCCTCCTGTATAGCCCAACACCACACTGCACAATTACATACTGCTCCACCTGTATAACCCAACACAACGCTGCACCAATATACACCTCTCCTCCTGTATAGCCCAACTCCACACTGCACAAATACATACTGCTCCACCTGTATAACCCAACACGACGCTGCACCAATATACACCTCTCCTCCTTTATAGCCCAACACCACACTGCACAAATACATACTGCTCCACCTGTATAACCCAACACTACACTGCACCAATATACACCTCTTCTCCTGTATAACCCAACACCACACTGCACAAATACATACTGCTCCACCTGTATAACCCAACACCACGCTGCACCAATATACACCTCTCCTCCTGTATAACCCAACACCACACTGCACAATTACATACTGCTCCACCTGTATAATCCAACACCACACTGCACAATTACATACTGCTCCACCTGTATAACCCAACACCACGCTGCACCGATATACACCTCTCCTCCTGTATAACCCAACACCACACTGCACAATAAGATACTGCTCCACCTGTATAACCCAACACCACGCTGCACCAATATACACCTCTCCTCCTGTATAGCCCAACTCCACACTGCACAAATACATACTGCTCCACCTGTATAACCCAACACGACGCTGCACCAATATACACCTCTCCACCTGTATAACCCAACACCACACTGCACAATTACATACTGCTCCACCTGTATAACCCAACACCACGCTGCACCACTATACACTTCTCCTCCTGTATAGCCCAACACCACACTGCACAATTACATACTGCTCCACCTGTATAACCCAACACCGCACTGCACAATTACATACTGCTCCACCTGTATAACCCAACACCACGCTGCACCGATATACACCTCTCCTCCTGTATAACCCAACACCACACTGCACAATTACATACTGCTCCACCTGTAAAACCCAACACCACACTGCACAAATAAATACTGCTCCACCTGTATAACCCAACACCACGCTGCACCGATATACACCTCTCCTCCTGTATAGCCCAACACCACACTGCACAAATACATACTGCTCCACCTGTATAACCCAACACCACGCTGCACCGATATACACCTCTGCTCCTGTATAACCCAACACCACACTGCACAATTACATACTGCTCCACCTGTATAACCCAACACCACGCTGCACCAATATACACCTCTCCTCCTGTATAACCCAACACCACACTGCACAATTACATACTGCTCCACCTGTATAACCCAACACCACACTGCACCAATATACACCTCTCCTCCTGTATAACCCAACACCACACTGCACAATTACATACTGCTCCACCTGTATAACCCAACACCACGCTGCACCGATATACACCTCTCCTCCTGTATAACCCAACACCACACTGCACCGATATACACCTCTCCTCCTGTATAGCCCAACTCCACACTGCACAAATACATACTGCTCCACCTGTATAACCCAACACGACGCTGCACCAATATACACCTCTCCTCCTGTATAGCCCAACACCACACTGCACAATTACATACTGCTCCACCTGTATAACCCAACACTACACTGCACCAATATACACCTCTCCTCCTGTATAACCCAACACCACACTGCACAATTACATACTGCTCCACCTGTATAACCCAACACCACGCTGCACCACTATACACTTCTCCTCCTGTATAGCCCAACACCACACTGCACAATTACATACTGCTCCACCTGTATAACCCAACACCGCACTGCACAATTACATACTGCTCCACCTGTATAACCCAACACCACGCTGCACCGATATACACCTCTCCTCCTGTATAGCCCAACACCACACTGCACAATTACATACTGCTCCACCTGTATAACCCAACACCACGCTGCACCGATATACACCTCTGCTCCTGTATAACCCAACACCACACTGCACAATTACATACTGCTCCACCTGTATAACCCAACACCGCACTGCACAATTACACACTGCTTCAACGCTGCACCGATATACACCTCTGCTCCTGTATAACCCAACACCACGCTGCACCGATATACACCTCTCCTCCTGTATAACCCAACACCACACTGCACAAATACATACTGCTCCACCTGTATAACCCAACACCACGCTGCACCGATATACACCTCTCCTCCTGTATAGCCCAACACCACACTGCACAATTACATACTGCTCCACCTGTATAACCCACCTGCCAGAGAGCAGAGGGAAACATCAGGCAGCTATTGCACATTGCGTACAGGCATGTTTTTGCCCTAACACAATGCCCACAACATGCTCCCACTTCCTCTCATCTCAAAAAGAAAAAGTAAGTAGGCAGATGTGGAGCACTGGAGATCAAAAGAGGTAGAAGCTTTTCTGCTTTCTGGATAACCCCTTTAAGTTACCTTCTATGAAAAGGATAGGGAATAACAAGCTGATCAATGGGGGCTGACCCCTGGAACCACACCAGTCCCTAAAACAGAGACATAACTCCCCAGAATGAATGGAGCACGCTGTAAGGACCAGTTCACATGGAGTAAAACTGGCGGATTCCCCCGCTGCCAGTCTCCGTGTCATACTGGCAGTCTATGGGCAGCTTGCATGCCTCCTCTCTCCACGCAGAAGATTGGACATGTCTATCAGAGCGGAAATAGGAGACGCGCAAGCCTCCCATAGACTGCCAGTATGACAAGGAGGCTTGTGGGATTCGGAATTCCGCCAGTTTTATTCAGTGCGAACTGGCCCTAAATGTCATTCTGTATGGGGCTGCAGAACACAAGTACAGAACTCAGAAAAGTTCTGGGGCCCCATAGAGAATAAATGGAGCGCGTTGCGAGTGTCATTCTGTGTGGGGCTGCTGAACTCAGAACAGTTTGGGGGCCACATAGGGAATAAGTGGAACCCATGAAGTAACTGCAGTCAGGAGCTGATCTTTCCTGTATCTTTCTGCCATTCTCCAGGACGATCCACTGCAGATACCCAGAGACCTTCATCAAGAGCCCGGAGAAAACAGGACAGATGTACAGCCGGCTTCCCGGAGGAGTCAGTGTCTAGTCGAAGAGAGAGTCCTGTAGAGATGGAAGACCTACCATCCAAGGAGCAGGATGACAGCGCTGAGACCGTAGAGGGACAGAGAGACCGAGCGCCCCCAGTACACACATGTAGTGAGTGTGGGGACTGCTTTGAGGAGCGATCAGCTTTTCTAGAACACAAAGCAGGCCATACCGAGGAAAGAAACTTGGTCAAACATGATAGGAGCCTAACCCCTACCAGACATCAAGGAGTCCAAACGGGTGACCGTCTCAGATGTAGGAAGCATGTCACATACAAACCAGACAAAATCGTAGCCAAGAGGACTCGGACAGAACCAAAAACTTACATTTGCAAAGAATGCGGCAAGAGTTTCACCCAAAACGCCAGCCTGATCGTCCATAGACGGACCCATACAGGAGAACGGCCTCACACCTGCAAAATATGCCTGAAGAGCTTCATAAGTGGCTCCTACTTGGTGATGCACCAAAGAGTCCACACGGGAGAGAGGCCGTATGCCTGTAATGACTGCGGTAAGAGGTTCATCAGCAGCTCCAACCTTATCATCCACCAGCGGGTCCACACCGGTGAGAAGCCGTATCTCTGCACGGAATGCGGCAAATGTTTTGGCCACAGCTCCCATTTGGTGAGACACCAGAAGGTCCATACGGGAGAAAGACCTTTCACCTGTGCAGAGTGCGGAAAGTCCTTCTCTCGAAGTTCCCACTTGGTCAGACATCAGACCATTCACATGAGGGGGGCAGCGAACCCAGCTGTGTGACCTTCTGCAAACCTTCTGGAGAACTTACGCCAACCAGTTTTGAGCACTTTGACTGTATTACTGATGGACGACCCTTTTTAGATGTTGTATATTTATCGTTGTATTGTTGTGCAAATACGGTAGACATTCGTGGAGAAGGTGGACAGGGGGTGTCACTTGTTTTTAGACACCATCTATAAGCAATGACAAGCCAAACTGGGCAAAATGAAAGGTGGTTCTGACCCATTTGAGTCATTTATTGTTCTTTGCATCTTGAACTTTCTCTGCTGCTGTCTCTCCATTTAAGACGACCTATGTCCTAACGCACACCTAGGATGCTGTCTGTCCATTTAGGACAACCTATGTCCAAGCACACACCTAGGATGCTGTCTCTCCATTCAGGACAACCTATGTCCAAACACACACCTAGGATGCTGTCTCTCCATTTAGGACAACCTATGTCCAAGAGCACACCTAGGATGCTGTCTGTCCATTTAGGACAACCTATGTCCAAGCACACACCTAGGATGCTGTCTGTCCATTCAGGACAACCTATGTCCAAACACACACCTAGGATGCTGTCTCTCCATTTAGGACAACCTATGTCCAAGCACACACCTAGGATGGTGTCTGTCCATTTAGGACAACCTATGTCCAAGCGCACACCTACGATGCTGTCTGTCTATTTAGCACAACCTGTGTCCAAGCACACACCTAGGATGCTGTCTGTCCATTCAGGACAACCTATGTCCAAGCACACACCTAGGATGCTGTCTGTCCATTTAGGACAACCTATGTCCAAGCGCACACGTAGGATGCTGTCTGTCCATTTAGGACAACCTATGTCCAAGCACACACCTAGGATGCTGTCTGTCTATTTAGCACAACCTGTGTCCAAGCACACACCTAGGATGCTGTCTGTCCATTTAGGACAACCTATGTCCAAACACACACCTAGGATGCTGTCTGTCCCTTCAGGACAACCTATGTCCAAACGCACACCTAGGATGCTCTCTGTCCATTTAAGACAACCCATGTCCAAACGCACATCTAGGATGCTGTCTGTCCATTTAGGACAACCTATGTCCAAACGCACACCTAGGATGCTGTCTGTCCATTTAGGACAACCTATGTCCAAACACACACCTAGGATGCTGTCTCTCCATTTAGGACAACCTATGTCCAAACGCACACCTAGGATGCTCTCTGTCCATTTAAGACAACCCATGTCCAAACGCACATCTAGGATGCTGTCTGTCCATTTAAGACAACCCATGTCCATACACACACCTAGGATGCTCTCTGTCCATTTAGGACAACCTATGTCCAAACGCACACCTAGAATGACAAAGAGCGGAACTTGTTCTAGACAACCCTGTGTTACCATGACGCTATAGGTAAATTACATCACTCACCATTGGTGGTTAATGGTCATCAGATTATCGACAGTATAGTCGTTGGCTCCTCTTGTGTTCCTCAGCAATTTTACCATTTGTGTCTCTAACACAAGGTCACATGGTTTTGGAAAGTTGCTTTGTATCCAAAGCCTTGCATAAACAGGGTTTTTATTCTCTTGCATGGGACTGAAGGAGAGATCAGTCAGCTATTACTTAGAAGGTGTTATTCACCCCCCAAAAAATTCATTCAAATCAACTAGTCCCAGCAAGTGCCACAGATTTGTAATTTACTTCTATAAAAAATCTCAAGTATTTCAGTACTTATCAGCTGCTGTATGTCCTACAGGAAGTGGTGCATTCTTTCCAGTCTGACACAGTGCTCTCTGCTGCCACCTCTGTCCATGCCAGGAACTATCCAGAGCAGTAGGAAATCCCCATAGAAAACCTCTCCTGCTCTCCAGACTGGAAAGAATACCACTTTCTGCAGGACATACAGCAGATGATAAGTACTGGGAGACTTAAGATTTTTTAATAAAAGTAAATTACAAATCTCTGGCACCAGTTGATTTAAAAGAAAAGTAGTTTTTTTGGGGTGAACTATCCCTTTAGGTCCCATAGAGAGTGATTGAAGTGGTGGTCATTCATTTGCACTTTCACTTGATTCACAGGGCCCCTTGATTCTCTTGGTCGGTGAGGACCATGGTGGTCAGACTCCTAATAATTGTACATTCACAATGATGAATGAAGCCATGAAGTGAAATCCACATAGACTCTGGGGTCAGTAGTTGCACCCTAAATCACTGTGTAGCCCCAGGGTCACATGACCAGTAAACACTTGTACCCCCTAAAGGTGAACAAAGAAGATTACTATCAAATGGAATCCCTTTTTTTCCAGGTGAACTTAGGCAGAGTCTTTTTGATAAAAAGTAAGCATCCCCTTCCCCTCTCGCAGCATGCTCTCTGCTCTCTGCTGCCACCTCTTTCCATGTCCAGAGCAGTAGCAGATAGAAAACCTCTCCTGCCCTACAGACAGGCAAGAATACACCACTTCCTGCAGGACATACAGCAGCTGAAAAGTACTAGTACTACTTTCAATAGAAGTAAATTACACATTTCTGGCACCAGTTGATTTGAAAGAAATTTTCTGAACTATTCCTTTAAGCATGTTACATATCTCATGTACCTAGTACCTGGGAGTGTTGGCACCTTGCCATATGTAGGAAGTGGCATCTTCATCGTGCCAAGCTTCTTATTGTTCTCCTTTGCCTGTCCACATGGTTTCTATCCATTTTTGTTAACCTCAGTCACCAAAAACCCTCTTACCGTAATTACTGCAGCATTGCAGCAGTATTACTCTCTCAGTGACTGTGTATCAGTGTGAGACAGCATGCTGCGAGAGGGGAAGGGGGAGCCCACAGCACAATGCTTACTTTTTATTAAAAAAAAAAAAAATTCTGCCTGCTTAGTTCACCTGGAAAAAAAAGTGACTCCAAACTTCTTTGTTCACATCTATGGGGTACAAGTGTTTACTGGTCATGTGACCCTGGGGCTACACAGTGATTTAGGGTGCAACCAAAGATCACTGGGGGAGATTTATCAAACATGGTGTAAAGTGAAACTGGCCCAGTTGCCGCTAGCAACCAATCAGATTCCACCTTTCATTTTCTAAAGAGTCTGTGAGGAAAGAAAGGTGGAATCTGATTGGTTGCTAGGGGCAACTGAGCCAGTTTGACTTTACACCATGTTTGATAAATCTCCTCCGTGTGCCTGTGACCTTCTTATAGATGAAAAGTAAAAGCTCTGATAAATGTGGTACTTCATTCTCCATTAGATCAGTGTACAATAATGCAGTCATAGTAAATCCTCATACTGTTTAAAGGGGCTCTCCATGGTTGTCACCACTTTTATGCTTACTAAAGCGAAACCGGACAATCTGCTTAGTAAGCAGAGCCATAATTGTCTTATTAGGGGATATGGCGCCCCCTACTTTATTAAGGTCGAATAGTCTGAAACCAACTTATTTACTGCTAGATGTAGCAGGTGGAGTTGGGGTTTATTGAAGCAGAACCCGATAAATATATATATATATATATATATATATATATATATATATATATATATATACACACACACACACACACACACACACACAGGGGTTATCCAGCTAAACAAAAAAATTTCTTCAAAATGGTGTGTAAATAACTCCGATTAATAAATTTCCAGTCTTCCCATCCTTATCAGCTGCTGTATGTCCTGAAGGTGTATTCTCTTCAGTCTGACACAGTGCTCTCTGCTGCCACCTTTGTCCATGTCAGGAACTATCCAGGGCAGGAGAGGTTTTCTATGGGGATTTTCTACTACTCTGGACAATTCCTGCTTGGACAGAGGTGGCGGCAGAGAGCACTGTGTCAGACTGGAAAGAATACACCACTTCCTGCAGGACATACAGCAGCTGTTAAGTACTATAAGATGTGAGAATTTTAAATAGAAATAAATTACAAATATATATTACTTTCTGACACCAGTTGATATGAAAGAAAACAACATTTCTGGACTTCCCCTTTAATGGCCAGGCTTGAAAATCACAGTCATACTGCACATAAGGGCTGGGGGGCATAGTTAATTTTTCTGCATATTTTTTCTCTTTTCCTCCTGGATATGCCATATCATACTGAACGTTATCTAAACTCTATTCTTTTTTACAACCGCTTGAGCTGAACCACAGGAAAGAAAGACGTTTTATGAAAGCTGAGAAGAGAACACGCTAGGGGATTGTTATAGGATGACAATAGCTGCCCCAGGTATCAGTGGGTACACAGATAGGGAGCATGCTACACAGAGGGGCCCTTATGTTCTCCATCACATGTCTTCACCTTCAAGAGCCAATTGATAAAACTATTCTTATTTCTCTTACTCCACCCTTGGCAATGGACATCAAAGGATCCAGGGAATTTCCATCCTAATATATAGAGCCCTTACCTCCAGATCATAGGCCGACCAAGACTTTATAGAGTGAGAACGTCCATTTAGGTGAGACAAACTTAATACATTTATTTTCCAAATGCATTTTAACACTTAAGATTATAGATTTACAAATGTTTGCTGAATTGACAGTGACCTCTTAAAGGGAATCTGTCACTAGGTTTATGCTGCGATAAATGAGGGCAGCATAAACTAGTGACAGAAATGCTGAGCAGATCGGTGTATTACTTACATCATTCAGTTCTCCTAATATGCAGGAGAATAGGATTCTTGTCACACCCTTCTCTCCGCCCTCAAGCTGCTGATTGACAGTTGACTGCCTATACACAGCATGGATAACTGACAATCAGCAGCTGGTGGGTGGAGGTTGCTGGTACTTTGTTGAGGGTACAAACCCACACACCGTATACGCAACAAATACGCAGCAGATTGAGGGTACAAACACACATGGCTTATACGCTGCGTATTTACTGCTGCGATACGCAGCAGATTAGATCTAAATAACTGAACACAGTATCAAATCTGCTGCGTATCTGCTGTGTGTGTTTGTACCCTTAGATTTGATGCTGGGTTCAGTTATTTAGATCTAATCTGCTGCGTATTTGCTGCGTATCGCAGCAGTAAATACGCTGCGTATACGGTGTGTGGGTTTATACCCTGAAAAATTATTTTTTTAATCAACTGGTGCCAAGTCTTCCAGTACTTTTCAGCTGCTGTATGTCCTGCAGGCAGTGGTGTATTCTTTTCAGTCTGACCCATTACTCTCTGCTGCCACCTCTGTCCATGTCAGGAACTGTCCAGAGCAGGGGAGGTTTTCTATGGGGATTTTCTACGGCTCTGGACAGTTCCTGACATGGACAGAGGTGGCATCAGAGAGTACTGTGTCAGACCGGAAAGAATACACCACTTCCTGCAGGGCATACAGCAGGTGATAAGTACTGGCATAATTGAGATTTTTAAATAGAAGTAAATTACAAATCTGTATAATTTTCTCCCACCAGTGGATTTAAAAAAAAAAACAAAAAATTCACCGGAGTACCCCTTTAACCCCCCTTAGTTTTCCCATCCCCAGGATATGGGATAAGTAGTTGCTTGTGGAGGGTTTCCTGCAATCTCAAGAAAGGGGATTCTCTATGGGAGCTGTGGAAACGACTGTGCGCAATGTTTGGCTGTTTCCTGTAGCAACCATAGATAATGAAAGGAGCGGTGGGGTGCATAAGGAACTCCACTCCATTCTATCTATAGACTGGGGTCCATAATCCGGGGACCAGTAGGGTCCCAGCTGTCAGACTCCCCATGATCAGCTCATTATCCCCCTGTCCGGTGGATAGTCAGATGTGGACACCCCTTTAAGAAGAGTAGGGGGTCATTTACTATCACTATTATATGGCGACTAGTGACATAATATGGCGATTGTTTTGCCTTCAGGCAGCAATGCTTCCAGGAGGACCTAGTAGGATGCAGGCAGGACTTGCCTTGCTGTGGATGGTCATGATTCCGTCCTCGCTTTGCAGTAAGTTACCACATAGCCTCAATAAAAACTGAACAAGAATCCATTACAATGAGGCAGGTGGTCCGTGATTAATCGCACCCCCATTGTATCCATACAGTAAAGTGTGTCACTAAAGGACCGCCGAAAACCAGCATTTCCCCAGCACCGGTTGTTTGCCCAGAGAAGGGTCCAGGAAACACCACCTGTTGTCTGCGATATCACAGCTGCCATGATATTAAGCTATGTGATAAAGACGCCAAAGGTAGGTGCATTCTGGGAGATAAATAGAGATGAGCAAACTTGGGGTCTTATATTGAGCAAATCCACTGGCTTCTATATAATCTATACCGTAATGTATGGATGTTTTTAGGTATTTATGACCCATGGGGGAGATTTATCAAACATGGTGTAAAGTGAAACTGGCTCAGTTGCCCCTAGCAACCAATCAGAGTCCACCTTTCATTTTCCAAAGAGTCTGTGAGGAATGAAAGGTGGAATCTGATTGGTCGCTAGGGGCAACTGAGCCAGTTTCGCTTTACACCATGTTTGATAAATCTCCCCTGATGTGTCTTAAAGGGAACCTGTAATCCATTTGATGCTGCCTGAACCACAAGTCATTGAAGCTTCTGCCTATTTATATAAATCTCCCTATGGCCAAACAGGGAGAGATCTATCAATCAATGTTGTGGGGAGTGAAAAAGCCACCAGGGACCGCCCCATTGACTTATGGTTCAGTCAGCATAAAAGTATGTCCGGTTTACTATGAGGCCCTGTTCACATTGAGCAAAAAAGGGAATGGGAAAGCGCGCGTCCGCTCCCGCCGATCTCCTCTCAAAGAAATGACATTTCAATTCTTTGAGCGGAGAGGGGAGGAAGCGGATGCGCGCATACCCTTCCATTCATTCACCGCAGGACACACTTTTGCTTAGTGTGAACGGGGCCTAAAGGAGTAAGGGTATGTTCAAACTGAGGAATAGATGAGGAATTGAAGTTTCCTGCTTGAAATTTCTTCTTCTTCTTCTCTGATAAAATTCAAGAGGAAAGTGTAAATTCAAAGCCCCAGTGACTTCTATGGGATTTCTCTAGTGGAATTTGTCTGGAACATTCCATACGTAAATTCCACCGAGTGAACGACAGAGCGGAGCTTCCCATTGAACACAATGGGCCATTGCTCTGTACATATTTTACAGACGTAATTTCAAGCAGAATGCGTGTAAAATTAAGTGCGGATTTTGCTTGAAATTTCTTGCCTATTCCTCAATGTGAACATGCGTTTATTAAAGACAAACCCATAACCCCTGACAAACTACTCATTTTGCTAGATGGAGTTTCAGTCAGCTTTGTATTTTCCTTACAGCGAGCACTAATGTAGTACATATGTCACAAGCCGGCTCCCCGCACTGCCGGCTGGCCTCTTAGACGGTGAACCTGACAATCAGCGCGGCCGGTTGCTAGTGGGTCTTCGGCGTCCATGGTTACTGTGCCGCAGCCGGGACTTCTCTTCCTCGGCCGGCACAGCTAATTCTACTAAGTACTTGCTGACTGGAGGCCGGCACCGCCAGTCAGCTCCATTGTGTGTGCTGGAGGCTGGAGTTTCAGCCCCAATCACATCCTGGGGCTGGGACTCCGGCTTCCATTAGACTACTACCCCTAGCATGCTCCCTTGCCTGCGATAGAGCCTCAGTATCCCTTGACCTAGCGTTTATCTTGATTTATTTCCTGGTTCCCTGATTCTCTTTTTTGGCTTCTCGACTTCCCCTTTGACTTCTGATTTGGCACTGCGACTACCAACTTGTTGACTACGATTCATTGTGTTTGTTGGTATTGTCCGTGTTTCTGTGTTTTCACCTGTTGCCCAGTTGTCTGCTGCCACTTAGGGCAGTTGTGGTAAGTTGGGAGGGACAGCAGGGCGGGTGCCAGCACAGGGACTCACCTGTCTTGTATCCTCCTGTCCCCAACCTGACAACATAGCTGGCTATACACACAGGGGCTGGCTGGCAAATTTTAGCCTGGGGGGCAGCCACATAGCAGTGGCCCATGAGTAGCAGGCCAGCGGCCCATCCTTCAAGGACAACTCTGGCCCTTACCTATTATTAAATCTATCTATCTCCTTTATCTATCTATCTCTTATCTATGTATCTATCATCTCTCTCCTATCTATCTATAATCTTTCTCTCTCTCTCCTATCTATCTATCTATCTATCTATCTATCTATCTATCTATCACATGTCTGTCTAATATCTATCAGGCAGTATGAGGATTGTGCTGTAGCTGATGGGCCCAGCATGGGGCACATATTTCAGCTACAGGTTACAGCAAATTTTAGGATTTATAAAGAAAAACCAAAAACACATATATAAAATTAAAATAAAACATTTTTCTATGCCTAATACTGTACATGTCTAAATAGCCATCAGTTATCAGCACCATGACCACCACCATCATTACAATTAGAGATGAGTGAATCTACAGTACAAATGAAGTGAAGTGCCTCATTCCTATATCTGCATTCAGCTTATCAGACTGTGGGCTATTCTACTCTGTGTCACTCCTCCCCGAGTGCTGGGAAAAGATGGATCCAGTCCTGGGAAACTGGATCCCAGCACCCAGGGAGAAGCGGCAGCAAGCAGAGCGGACTGCAAAGCCTGCAGCCTGATAAGCTGAATGCAGATAGAAAGCGCTTCGCTCCATTCCTACTGTAGATTAGCTCATCTCTACTCACAACATAGCAACTGATACCACTATACCGGAGGGTCAAACTCACTACCCTCCAGCTGCTGCAAAACTACATCATGATGGTAACAGCTGGAGGGCCACAGCTGACACCTGTGTTCTGTATGGTGACTGATAGAATCCACCATATAAACAAATATTACTAATCATACCCGGATATACTAGTGCAGTTACATCCAAGGCGTCTTCTCTGTGTGAGTTGCAGGTGATGTGTTGTTAAGCAAAGTTGTTTCGCTTTCCATCTCCATCTGGCCCGGCCATCACAAAGACTACTCCAGTCCATGAATAGTCTATGCAGAATTAACCAGAGAAACATGTTAGACTCTTGGCTCCAGCACCACCCTTACCTCTATACACTCCCCATCTCTATTGCTCCACACTATAACAGTGCCCACTTTATGCCCCCCATAGTATTTAGATCCAGGCTGGCAGGCTCACTCTATGTCCTCATCATAGGCAGATTATAATGAGGGCAATCTGTGCTACCGCCCAGGGCCCTGGGCTCCGGGGGACCCAGGGAGATTGCCCCCATTATAACACAGCCACGCACACCACTGCTCATGGCTGGAAAATATCCTCAGCCGGAATGCACCACACTGATTGATGCCGTCTAGTCTCCCTTTTGATTGCTAGCCCCCAATCTCCACAGCTACCCCCAAACAGAGTAGCGTCCGTGTTGGACGTCCGGGTCATGTGGTGCACCCTTGTCGCCGAGGGTCAGGAGCGGCGGTGTCAAAGTGTGCCTACCAAGGAGGACATGCCAGGGAGGATAAAAGGGGCAACCGGAAGAGATGTTGCAGCTGCTGGTGATGACAGACTACCTGTCTGTCTCTGCTGCTTCTTATGGTGAGACTGTCAGGTGCCAGGGGCAATATGGGTCATATATGTCTGTATATATGTGTCTATATCACTGTACAATACTACAACCCACAATTTCTAAACTGCCCGGGTCCTGTGGTACCCTTAATGCGCCCCTGGTCCTCATATAATAGAAAGACACCCCCAATCTGTACCCTCATATAGCGGATAAGCCCCCCATTGTGCCTCCATATATAGAGGATAGACCCTCTTTGTGCCTAACCAATCAGATATAGTAATTAAACCCCTCTCTGTGTGTCCATATAATAGTTAAACCCTCTTTGCCCCCATTACACAGAGAAATGCATAGCCAATGGTGGATGCAGGTGGATGCAGGTGGACAGGTTTAGTCTATGTTCACACAACGTATTATCAATTAATCAAGGCTGTTGTTGCAATTTGCAACAATGGCCATGATTAATTGATAATTTACATTGTGCTGCAGACAACGGAATCCTGGCCGGAGTGTATACACATATACACTCCGTCCGGGATTGCAAGCGGCTGCAATGAAAACTGACACGTCAGTTTTGTTTTGCTGCTATTCATTGAATAGCGGCCGCACAAGACTGACAGTTCACACAATGGAGAGTGCGGCCCCGGCCGCACTCTCCATTGTGTGCAATGTTGAATTGGGATGGGGGTGCACATGGCTGGGTCACAGAACGGTCGGTGTCTTACCCTGTGTGTGAACCCGGCCTTAAAGTGCACAATCAGCCGACAAGTGAGCTGATTGCTGGTCATGTAACATGGGGCGATATCTGATTAGGCAGAGAATCGCTCTATGTTATAAACATTTATGGTGTCATTATGTCATATGTTCCCCAATCTGTGTGCCCCCAGTTGTAGCAAAAATCTCACAGCTGGAACTACAACTCCCACCCTGACCTCACAGCTGGAACTACAACTCCTATCCCGACCTCATAACTGCAGCTACAACTCCCATCCTGACCTCATATCTGGAACTACAACTCATGTCCTGACAGCTGGAACTCCAACGCCCATCCTTACCTTATGGCTGGAACTAGGGGTAGGCAATATGGGCAAAACATTAAATCTCGATTTATTTTTTTTTCTCAATTCTAGATTTAAATCTCGATTTTTTTATTTTTATTATTTTTTTTTGCTAATTATGATGGGTGTAGTAGTAGAGGCATAGTGGATAAGGGGTGTAGTAACAGTAGAAGCGTAGAAGGTGAGGGGTGTAGTAGTAGATAAGGGGAGTAGCAGTTTTGGGAGTAGTAGTAGTAGTATCAGGAGTGGGGGTAATAGTAGGAATGGTAGTGGGAGAAGTATTGGGGGTAGGAGTAGAGCAGTACTGGGGGTAGTAGTAGAGCAGTACTGGGGGTAGTAGTAGAGCAGTATTGGGAGCAGTATTGGTGGTAGTAGTAGAGCAGTATTGGGGGTAGTAGTAGAGCAGTATTGGGGGTAGTAGTAGAGCAGTATTGGGGGTAGTAGTAGAGCAGTACTGGAGGTAGTAGTAGAGCAGTATTGGTGGTAGTAGTAGTGCAGTATTAGGAGCAGTATTGGGGGTAGTAGTAGAGCAGCATTGGGGGTAGTAGTAGAGCAGTATTGGGAGCAGTATTGGTGGTAGTAGTAGAGCAGTATTGGGGGTAGTAGTAGAGCAGTATTGGGGGTAGTAGTAGGGCACTATTGGGGGTAGTAGTAGAGCAGTATTAGGAGTAGTATTGGTGGTAGTAGTAGAGCAGTACTGGGGGTAGTAGTAGAGCAGTATTGGGGGTAGTAGTAGAGCAGTATTAGGAGCAGTATTGGGGGTAGTAGTAGAGCAGTACTGGGGGTAGTAGTAGAGCAGTATTGGGGGTAGTAGTAGAGCAGTATTGGGGGTAGTAGTAGAGCAGTATTAGGAGCAGTATTGGAGGTAGTAGTAGAGCAGTATTGGTGGTAGTAGTAGAGCAGTATTGGGGGTAGTAGTGGAGCAGTATTGGTGGTAGTAGTAGTGCAGTATTAGGAGCAGTATTGGGGGTAGTAGTAGAGCAGCATTGGGGGTAGTAGTAGAGCAGTATTAGGAGCAGTATTGGGGGTAGTAGTAGAGCAGCATTGGGGGTAGTAGTAGAGCAGTATTGGTGGTGGTAGTAGTGCAGTATTAGGAGCAGTATTGGGGTAGTAGTAAGGCACTATTGGGGGTAGTAGAGCAGTATTAGGAGTAGTATTGATGGTGGTAGTAGTAGGGCACTATTGGTGGTAGTAGTAGAGCAGTATTAGGAGCAGTATTGGGGGTAGTAGTAGAGCAGTATTGGGGGTAGTAGTAGAGCAGTATTGGTGGTGGTAGTAGTGCAGTATTAGGAGCAGTATTGGGGGTAGTAGTGGAGCAGTATTGGTGGTAGTAGTAGAGCAGTATTAGGAGCAGTATTGGGGGTAGTAGTAGGGCAGTATTAGGAGTAGTATTGGGGGTAGTAGTAGAGCAGTATTGGGGGTAGTAGTAGAGCAGTATTAGGGGTAGTAGTAGAGCAGTATTAGGAGCAGTATTGGGGGTAGTAGTGGAGCAGTATTGGTGGTAGTAGTAGAGCAGTATTAGGAGCAGTATTGGGGGTAGTAGTAGAGCAGTATTGGGGGTAGTAGTAGAGCAGTATTAGGAGCAGTATTGGGGGTAGTAGTAGAGCAGTATTGGGGGTAGTAGTAGAGCAGTATTAGGAGCAGTATTGGGGGTAGTAGTGGAGCAGTATTGGTGGTAGTAGTAGAGCAGTATTAGGAGCAGTATTGGGGGTAGTAGTAGAGCAGTATTAGGAGCAGTATTGGGGGTAGTAGTGGAGCAGTATTGGTGGTAGTAGTAGAGCAGTATTAGGAGTAGTATTGGGGTAGTAGTAAGGCACTATTGGGGGTAGTAGAGCAGTATTAGGAGTAGTATTGATGGTGGTAGTAGTAGGGCACTATTGGTGGTAGTAGTAGAGCAGTATTAGGAGCAGTATTGGGGGTAGTAGTAGAGCAGTATTGGGGGTAGTAGTAGAGCAGTACTGGAGGTAGTAGTAGAGCAGTATTAGGAGCAGTATTGGGGGTAGTAGTAGAGCAGCATTGGGGGTAGTAGTAGAGCAGTACTGGAGGTAGTAGTAGAGCAGTATTGGTGGTAGTAGTAGTGCAGTATTAGGAGCAGTATTGGGGGTAGTAGTAGAGCAGCATTGGGGGTAGTAGTAGAGCAGTATTAGGAGTAGTATTGGAGGTAGTAGTAGAGCACTATTGGGGGTAGTAGTAGAGCAGTACTGGAGGTAGTAGTAGAGCAGTATTGGTGGTAGTAGTAGTGCAGTATTAGGAGCAGTATTGGGGGTAGTAGTAGAGCAGCATTGGGGGTAGTAGTAGAGCAGTATTAGGAGCAGTATTGGAGGTAGTAGTAGAGCACTATTGGGGGTAGTAGTAGAGCAGTACTGGAGGTAGTAGTAGAGCAGCATTGGGGGTAGTAGTAGAGCAGTATTAGGAGCAGTATTGGGGGTAGTAGTAGAGCAGTATTGGGGGTAGTAGTAGAGCAGTATTAGGAGCAGTATTGGGGGTAGTAGTAGAGCAGTATTGGGGGTAGTAGTAGAGCAGTATTAGGAGCAGTATTGGGGGTAGTAGTGGAGCAGTATTGGTGGTAGTAGTAGAGCAGTATTAGGAGCAGTATTGGGGGTAGTAGTAGAGCAGTATTAGGAGCAGTATTGGGGGTAGTAGTGGAGCAGTATTGGTGGTAGTAGTAGAGCAGTATTAGGAGTAGTATTGGGGTAGTAGTAAGGCACTATTGGGGGTAGTAGAGCAGTATTAGGAGTAGTATTGATGGTGGTAGTAGTAGGGCACTATTGGTGGTAGTAGTAGAGCAGTATTAGGAGCAGTATTGGGGGTAGTAGTAGAGCAGTATTGGGGGTAGTAGTAGAGCAGTACTGGAGGTAGTAGTAGAGCAGTATTAGGAGCAGTATTGGGGGTAGTAGTAGAGCAGCATTGGGGGTAGTAGTAGAGCAGTACTGGAGGTAGTAGTAGAGCAGTATTGGTGGTAGTAGTAGAGCAGTATTAGGAGCAGTATTGGGGGTAGTAGTAGAGCAGTATTGGGGGTAGTAGTAGAGCAGTACTGGAGGTAGTAGTAGAGCAGTATTAGGAGCAGTATTGGGGGTAGTAGTAGAGCAGTATTAGGAGCAGTATTGGGGGTAGTAGTGGAGCAGTATTGGTGGTAGTAGTAGAGCAGTATTAGGAGTAGTATTGGGGTAGTAGTAAGGCACTATTGGGGGTAGTAGAGCAGTATTAGGAGTAGTATTGATGGTGGTAGTAGTAGGGCACTATTGGGGGTAGTAGTAGAGCAGTATTAGGAGCAGTATTGGGGGTAGTAGTAGAGCAGTATTGGGGGTAGTAGTAGAGCAGTACTGGAGGTAGTAGTAGAGCAGTATTAGGAGCAGTATTGGGGGTAGTAGTAGAGCAGCATTGGGGGTAGTAGTAGAGCAGTACTGGAGGTAGTAGTAGAGCAGTATTGGTGGTAGTAGTAGTGCAGTATTAGGAGCAGTATTGGGGGTAGTAGTAGAGCAGCATTGGGGGTAGTAGTAGAGCAGTATTAGGAGTAGTATTGGAGGTAGTAGTAGAGCACTATTGGGGGTAGTAGTAGAGCAGTACTGGAGGTAGTAGTAGAGCAGTATTGGTGGTAGTAGTAGTGCAGTATTAGGAGCAGTATTGGGGGTAGTAGTAGAGCAGCATTGGGGGTAGTAGTAGAGCAGTATTAGGAGCAGTATTGGAGGTAGTAGTAGAGCACTATTGGGGGTAGTAGTAGAGCAGTACTGGAGGTAGTAGTAGAGCAGCATTGGGGGTAGTAGTAGAGCAGTATTAGGAGCAGTATTGGGGGTAGTAGTAGAGCAGTATTGGGGGTAGTAGTAGAGCAGTATTAGGAGTAGTATTGGTGGTAGTAGTAGAGCACTATTGGGGGTAGTAGTAGAGCAGTACTGGAGGTAGTAGTAGAGCAGTATTGGTGGTAGTAGTAGTGCAGTATTAGGAGCAGTATTGGGGGTAGTAGTAGAGCAGCATTGGGGGTAGTAGTAGAGCAGTATTAGGAGCAGTATTGGAGGTAGTAGTAGAGCACTATTGGGGGTAGTAGTAGAGCAGTACTGGAGGTAGTAGTAGAGCAGCATTGGGGGTAGTAGTAGAGCAGTATTAGGAGTAGTATTGGAGGTAGTAGTAGAGCACTATTGGGGGTAGTAGTAGAGCAGTACTGGAGGTAGTAGTAGAGCAGTATTGGTGGTAGTAGTAGTGCAGTATTAGGAGCAGTATTGGGGGTAGTAGTAGAGCAGCATTGGGGGTAGTAGTAGAGCAGTATTAGGAGCAGTATTGGAGGTAGTAGTAGAGCACTATTGGGGGTAGTAGTAGAGCAGTACTGGAGGTAGTAGTAGAGCAGCATTGGGGGTAGTAGTAGAGCAGTATTAGGAGCAGTATTGGGGGTAGTAGTAGAGCAGTATTGGGGGTAGTAGTAGAGCAGTATTAGGAGTAGTATTGGTGGTAGTAGTAGAGCAGTATTGGGGGTAGTAGTAGAGCAGTATTGGGGGTAAAGGATCCCCTATACTCACCTAGAGATCTGGCAGGCTTGCGCACAGCTCCTCTTCTCCCCGCTGCAGACGCGTGACGTCACTAGCGCGCGGGTGGCCGGAAACAGCGTGGCGGTGATTGACAAGGCAGACAGCCAATGGGCTGTCTGCTATTAGTGCGCCTGGGATTCCCGTCTGACGGCATCCCCCTCCTTCTCCTCCAGCCTGACGCTGGCTGGGTAGTGCGGCTGCAGGAGCTGGAAGGAGGCTGGGGGCGGGGACAGAGCCAGACATCCTCCTCCGGCCTGTTGCTAGGTGAACGGCCGGCCGCTGCGGCCCTGGGTCCTTTAACCTGCGGCCGGGGGGGGGGGGGGTGAGAGCGGGGGAGCAGAGGCGGACTTCATTCTCCTCCGCACACAGGGTAGGCGGCCGCTGCAGCCCCTAACCTGTATCCGGAACACACGGCCCATTGATATTGAGTAAGACCGGCCCGGGGGGCACATGCCCCCCTGCCCCCCGGCCCAGCCCGCCCCTGCATACACATCACATAGCGGACGAATGCCATTGTGTGCCAAGTGTGCATGTGTTCTCAGTCAGGAACTTGCACTGATGTCCTAAAACAGGGGATTCTGGTGGTCATCTACAATGGAGACCATGGTATGTCTACTGGCTAGCCAGCTGACCTCTGGATTAAATCAGAAATTTTAAATCCTTCTCTTCGCTCGGCTACTTACAATCTATATCAACTCATTTCAGTATGGCAATATATACGAGTAACAATTATGATTTTATTACTAGATGGGATTTATACTCTGACTACAGTAAATGGAGCCACCTACCAGACATACTGTGACATGACTACCAATGGTGGAGGCTGGACATTGGTGGCCAGTGTACATGAGAATAATATGTATGGGAAATGCACTGATGGAGATCGTTGGTCTAGTCAGCAAGGTAACAACCGGAATGTCCCAGAAGGCGAGGGTAACTGGGCAAATTATGCTATATTCGGAACTGCGGAAGGAGCCACCAGTGATGACTACAAGGTATATATACAGTATCTATATATACTGTAATAAAACGTTTCTCTTCTGTAACATAAACCTATTTGGTCACTTCTTCTAGAACCCTGGATATTACGATGTCAGGGCAAAAGATGTTGGTATATGGCAAGTACCTAATAAAACACCCCCCTCTCTTTGGAGGATTTCAGCTCTTCTAAGATATCGAACAAATAATGGCTTCCTGCAGTCACATGGCGACAATCTCTTCTATTTATACCAGGTATTTCATGGTTAGGTTGTCACATGCTACGGGAGATAATGAAAGATATAATAAAGAAAAAAAAACAATAAGAAAGAAAAAAATTTTCCCTGTCAGCTTACCCCCTCCAATATGCCTCAGGCTCATGATGCTTTTATAGGTTGTTATACCCTTATTTATGAATTTTATCCTCGAATAAACCCTTTAAGTTCCACGAGTATGGTAAACAAGTTACACAGATTCCTGGAAGAAGATTGTGGGACTTTTATTAAAAGTTTAATAAAAACCTTGGCGTTCTCCCCACCCCCACCCCCACCACCACCACCATTGTAAGGGTAGGAACAGAATTATTGTATGATTCCATGAAATAAATGCAGTCAGCCAGCTGTAATATATAGTATAATCACACACCACCATTACGAGAGTCTGCAAGAAAATCTACAGCATAATGGATATTTTCAGACAATTTACAGAATTCATTTTTTTTCTCACAAAACTTTTTTTTTTTTTGCACACAATATTATTTTGTGATATAGATTTTGTGACATAATGGGGGGATTTATAAAAGCCAATGTTCCACTAGGTACATTGCTTTTTTGTTTATCACATGAACAGACCGGCGCCAATACAGAATCAATGAAGGGGAGATCATCACACTGGGGATCAGCGGGCCCGCCACCAGTGCTTCATGCGGGGCTGGTGCTCGGTAATAGACCGGTGCCGTGCACAGGGACAAAGCGGCAGTTAAAAAAAAGGACCACAGCTACAGCAACCCTGCACCGGTCTGTTCACGTAAAAAAATTAAAACGCGATGTACTAGTGGTACATTCGCTTTAAGAATGGAGTATCTGGCATATTTACTAAATCTGTGCCATATTTATTAAAAATGAAAAAATTGCAGTAAATCCTACAAATTTCGTGGCAGAAAATCAAGTTTTGGCAAAATTCTGTGTGACAAAGTAAAATTCGGTAGAATAGGGGGTCCAGCAGCACCAAGAGATCTCTAGGCTCTTGGTAGATAGGGAGGATACATGTCAGAAGTTTACAATTCCAGTAAGGTGAACCAATACACTAAGAAAGTCCAAGGTGAAAGTAATCCAAGTTTATTCGGCCAAGTGTCAATACAACGTTTCGACCAATAATGGTTTTTTTCGAGTATGTCTGGTTTCCTGGTCAAAACATTATATTGATACTTGGCTGAATAGACCTGGATTACTTTCACCTTATATGCCGTTGAATTTTTGGACTTTACAAATGGGAAGAAAGGATATGTAAAATAGCTCTTATTGAGCAAACAGACATCCCTTCAAGTCAAGTCTCACTCTGTCTAGAAATCTTAGAACATTGACTGGGGATATTATGCCAAGCCAAACAATTTCTCCAGAAGATAAGACTTACCATCAGCAGACAGCTGTTTCGGGGTTGTGGCCCCTCTTCAGTGCAAAGCAGGGTGTTGGCTGGCTAGTGAGAAGCCTATTGACCTGGCTTCAAGGGATAATAATTCTCCTTAAGGAGAGTCTGTAGTAAAGATGGGTGGAGACTTACAGACCATTGCTGCTCCACTGGGAATTCTGGGAAGAAAGGATATGCAAAATAGCTCTCACATCTCTTGAGCAAGAATATGTCCTTTCAAGTCAAGTCTCATTCTATCAAGGAGTCTTATAACATTGACTGGGGATATCATACCAAGCTAAACAATCTCTCCAAAATAATAAAATTCTGTGTCACAAAATACATTTTTCTTGAAAAAATATACAGTATTCTGTATGACAAAATTCTGTGCGACACATAAATTGTATTTTGTGGCATAAAGTTACATGTTATGCTGAATAATAGGTTTTGTGTCAAACAAATGGCACCCCATAGACTTGGCACTGGCATCTATTTCCTAAAGGAAACCTATCATTCATGACCCATAGAGGCTCCTAAATGGGTTACCTATTATACTTTATCTTCCCCTAGAAATACCCTGTGGCATATAATATTGGCACCTGCCAAAGAGATAATGGACCAGCCGTGCCAGTTGTCTATGACCATGGAGATGAAACAAAGACAACTAACTATTACGCTCCTGACTCAAAATGTAAGTAAAGAACTGTCTCTCTAATAGCTGGGGGTGCTGTGAGTGGGACCCGGGTGGTCAGTTGCTCCCTCTATGGGCCACATTCGGAAAGACGTGGTCAAAATGTAATATATTTAAAGGGGTGCTCCGACAAAAATATTTCTCTTACAAATCAACTGGCTTCAGAAAGTTATATAGATTTGTAATTTACTTCTAGTCTTCCAGTACTTATCAGCTGTTGTATGTCTTGCAGGAAGTGGTGTATTCTCTCCAGTCTGACACAGTGCTCTCTGCTGCCACCTCTGTCCATGTCAGGAACTGTCCAGAGCAGTAGCAAATCCCTATAAAAACCTCTGCTGCTCTGGACAGTTCCTGGCATGGACAGAGGTGGCAGCAGAGAGCACTGTGTCAGACTGGAAAGAATACACCACTTTCTGCAGGACATACAGCAGCTGATAAGCACTGGAAGACATAATTTTTTTTTAAATAGAAGTAAATTACTAATCTATATAACTTTCTGAAACCAGTTGATTTGAAAAAAAAGATTTTCGCCGGAGTACTCTTTTAACATGCACAGATCTTGCAGGCTAGTGTGTGTATAGTATAAAGTATACAGCTTAAGGCTATGTTCACACTACGTATTTTTACGGCCGTAGTGCGAACCGCGAATATACGCACGTAGTTTTGAGGTTGATGCGTTCGCTTGAAAGTATACGATATACGCACGCACAATGCACACTACGTATGAGCTTACGGCCGGATCGTATACGGCGCCGTGAAAAATGAACAAGACCATTGTTTGAGGACGGAAATGTTCCGACTCACGGCCGTGGATTTCCATGCGGTCCCGTACGGAATACATATTTCAGTCAAATTGAACTTGATTTTTAGATCCAAAAGGTTCTGTGTGTTTTATTGGGCTGGGCGAAGATTTCCAAGTAAATGACCTGTTTCAGATCACTTCGAAACAAGCTAGGGAAGCATAACTCTACTACGGGCGTATGTTCGCGGTTCGCCTACATGTTCGCGATCCGGCCGCATGTCTATTTTTACCACGGCCGTACTTTCAGCCGCACATGTACGGCTGTGTACGAACTACGGCCGGACTCATACGTAGTGTGAACATAGCCTTAGGGACACTATTGCAGACAGTGATTTAAACAATTAGATTATTCTTTTATAATAATAAGTAAGGATAACACAGTGTTACTATAGGCTGTATTGGGGGGTGATGGAATTATTTGTATGCTTGCTGTCATTCCTCTTAAAGTGTATACTCCTATACGTTCACAGCTCAGTACATTCCTGGTTATATTCATTTCCGGGTTTTTAACAATGAGAAGGCGGCACTGGCCCTGTGTCCTGGGATGAAAGCGATCGGGTGTAATACTGAACATGTAAGTATATCACTCATCTACGATGGAAGTCCTTGCTGTAGGATTTGCTGGAATTGTATGATTTTTTCTTATAATGACTGTAAATAATAGAAGATAAAACTCTCTATATTCTCAGTTCTGCATCGGAGGTGGGGGATATTTCCCAGAAAACAACCCTCGCCAATGCGGAGACTTTGCTGCGTGGGACTGGGATGGATATGGGACACACAGAGGATCCAGTACGAGCAGGGAAATCACTGAAGCGTCTGTCCTCGTGTTTTATCGCTAACATAATATCCACTATACTAGCGCCGACCATAGCCAGAGAAACCAGAAGTATCGGACATTCTGGATTGTGAGTTATTAAACAATGCTTCCCCAACCAGTAATCCTTCATAGTCTTATTTCTGAAGTTTTATCAGTTCTATTATGTTGTATATTAGATATATTTGTATTCAAAACCAACAACATTAGGGTAGCCATTAGAGCTCCATGGAGGGTTTTTATCCTCTTATTCTCTAGAAATATGAGCTACGGGTATAAACCTTCTGAGCTGAACACAGAAACAGGACCAGGGCTGGGTCATGGTCTATGCAGGACAATACCTTCTTGGGGCGGGTTCAGACTACGGAATCCTCACAAATAAATTCCACCGAATTCCGCTCACGGCCGCGCGCCTTTCCACTGGCTCCATAGACACCATTATATGGGCCGGCTGAATCCGCTATCTGCCGAAAGAATTGACGTGTCAATTATTTCGGCGGAATACAGAATCCGCCCCGTGCATAGAATGGTGTCTATGGCATGGGCGGAGAGGCGCGCGGCCGTGAGCGCGTACAGGCAACGGAATTCAGAGGAATTTATCTGCAAGAATTACGTAGTCTAAACCTGCCCTCCCGAAGGAAAGGAAGATAGCACTGGAAACTGCAAAGAAAAAGATGTACAATAAAGTAATATACTATAAAGTTGATAAGATGTAGATACAATAAAGATAGATACTATAGAGCTATAATATATCCAAATAATCGTCGTACACATTACCAACCCGACATGGTCAACTCAATGGATACCTGATTGCATGGCGATCAGGTCGGAGGATCTTCGTGACAGGTTCCATTTAACAGAGAGTAGTTAGATGCCCATTTGCATGAGAGACACTACTGTATTTGCATTGTTTCTCGTCTATTGTCATCCATAATATGTCTCCCAACCATCCTGTCTATATGGACCTTTCGCAGACACGTCATTCTAACTTCGGTAAAAGTTCCCGAGAGACAAGACAGAACCAATCTATCAACCATCCTACTGATGTCTGTTCATCTTATTGCTCAGTCCTCTTTGTTTGTTGGGAGCATTAACTAAATTTTCACGTGACAATCCCAGCATGGGTTAAACACAATAGAAGTGTTAGGTGTCCACTTGCAAAGCGAGAATATTTGCATTGTCCTCAAGGTGACACATCTGATCTGTATATAGACCTTTCCCATTCTGACAGTGGTCAGAGACCAGACAAAGCCAACATGTTGACCATAGAGCTAGCAGTCATTGATATCATTGCTCTATTGTGTTCGCTTTTAGGCAATACCTTCATTCTTGTCGTGAATGGCCTAGAATGGGTGAAAAACAAAAGTATGAGCATGTCCGATGGACTGATCTGTGGCATCAGCTTCTTCAGCTCTCTATATGAAGTCCTTAAACTTTGTGGCTATATTGTGCAGTTGCCACCTATCCATGTGGTGGTCACGTATGACGTCCAAAGGGTTAGCACGGCTGTGTGTCTGGCTATAATGTCGTGTAACATCTGGATTTCTACTTGGCTCTCTGTAAATTTTTGCTTCAGAATTGCGAACCTAAAACACCAACTCTACGTGTATGTCCAGAGAAGATTCCCCAAGATGGTGATAGGGCTTCTTCTTCCATCCATTCTCATCTCCTTCTTGTTGAGTCTTACTTTCTCTTGGGATGTATCGGAGACAAATCGGTCAAACATGGCCTTCAATTCCTCCCTTAAAAATGCATCCGTCATTGCACCAAGATGCGTTTGCTTATATGAAGCTTTTATGGGTTTGTCTTCTTTGGGTTTTCTTCTATCTTTTGCATCACTGGCGGCCATTATAACATCTATCTGCAGACACATGAAGAAGATGGAGAGAAGTGGCGATAGCTTCCATAGACCTAATCTAGATATCCACATCAGAGCCACCAAAACCATAGCGTTATTACTTATAGTCAATACATTTTTCTGCTATACTCTGATGCTGACTCTCCTTAAAGGGAACGATTTACAATGGACCCATTATATTTATATTTATACTTCTGTTTGCTATGCGTTAAATTCTTTGAACATAATACTGGGAAATGGAAAGCTTAAAAGGAGACTTGTCGCCAGCTTTGTTCAATGTTCTTGCTATAGAATACAGAATAATAGCTGATGTAATGTTCTGGCAATCTGACCTGTTCTATTGTATTTAGATATTAGAAGCTCTTACAGTATAAGGATAAGTTCACACAACGTAAATTTTTTATCAATCATGGCCGTTGTTGCCGATTTGCAACAACGGCTTTGATTAATAGAAAATTTATGTTGCACTGCAGTCAATGGAATCCTGGCCAGATTGCAAGCATTGCAAGCGGTCGCACAGAAAACTGACATTTCAGTTTTGTGCGTCTGCTATTCATTGAGTAGTGGCTGCACATAACTGTCAGTTCACACAATGGAAAGTGTGGCTCCGGCTGCAATTTCCAATGTGTGCTATGGTGAATTGGGATGCGGGCACACATCGCATCCCGCCACATCCCTATTCATCATACGTGAAGTTCATCTGGCCAGTACTGCAGTACCAACCAGGATGTTCTTCACTCACACCGGCCGTTCTGTGACCCGGTGGGTTACCATGTGTAAACCTAGCCTAATATAAATACTAAATACCTTTGATTATTAGAAGTCTTCTGGGCAGATTTATCAATACTGTGAATCTACATGGATATTCCAACTAGCAACAGTTATCATTGATGGCTGACGCTAGATAAGCGGGGGTCACAAACAGAGATTTCTTATCTTCTTAAGTTTTTTTTCAGGATGGGCCATCAATGTCTGATTGGCTGTCACCATGCCTTTTTACTCTGGCACATGCACTGTGAACGGCACTGGAAGCAAATGGCTCTGTCCATTGTGTAGTGGTGGCACCGGGTTGCTACAGCGTACCTCTCATTCACTATAATGGGAGCTGAGCTACAGTAATATGGATCTACCACTACACAATGAGTGGCGCTAACTGCTTCTCGCCCTATTAAGTGTCTATATACCAAGGCCATGGCTCTGATAAACAGCTGAGCAGACATTGATGGTCTAGGTCAGGGGTGTCAAGCATGCAACCCTCCAGCTGTTACAGCACTACAATTCCCATCATGCCTGGACACCAAAGCCAAAGCCTTGCTTCTCCAAGCATGATGGGAATTGTAGTTTTACAACAGCAGGAGGGTTGCATGTTTGATGTTCTTTGTACTCGAGAGCACCTTTTGACAGGATTGGCTGCGACTGCTATGGGGCCCACCGCATCAGGGGGCCCTGTGACCTGCTCTGCCCTGCAATGTCCCTGGTTAGCCATTCAGGACCTTTGTCCTGAGACTGACTAACCATGGAGCAGCCACCCAACCTGCAAGGGGCCCAGCACCTCACACTCCCCTCCTCCGAGCTCCTGAGACACTGCTGGGCAGGCACCGCAGGGGCAGCACACAGAGGGAGGGAGAAAGAGGTCACATGATCTATGTCACATGACCCAAAGGTCCTCAAATTTACTGTGAAGAGATGGTAGCGTCTAAATCCAAGTGAATCTACGTACCCTGTCCATCCCCTCACTTGGAAAGGCCTGAGGAGAAGAGGGGAGGACAGAGCTGTAACTGCTGTGTGGGTGAGTACATATGTGTGTGTGTAAGTCTGTGTCAGCGGTGTCTGTGTCAGTTTCAGCAGTGTCTGTGTCAGTGGAGTCTGTGTCAGCGGTGTCTGTGTCAGCGGTGTCTGTGTCAGTGTCATTGGTCTCTGTGTCAGTGGTGTCTGTGTCAGTGGAGTGTGTCAGTGTCATTGGTCTCTGTCAGTGGTGTCTGTGTCAGTGGAGTGTGTCAGTGTCATTGGTCTCTGTCAGTGGTGTCTGTGTCAGTGGAGTGTGTCAGTGTCAGCGGTGTCAGTGTCAGCGGTGTCAGTGTCAGCGGTGTCTGTGTCAGTGTCAGCGGTGTCTGTGTCAGTGGAGTGTGTCAGTGTCAGCGGTGTCTGTGTCAGTGGTGTCTGTGTCAGTGGAGTGTGTCAGTGTCATTGGTCTCTGTGTCAGTGGAGTGTTTTAGTGTCAGTGGAGTGTGTCAGTATCAGCGATGTCTGTGTCAGTATCAGCGGTGTCTGTGTCAGTGGTGTCTGTGTCAGTGTCAGCAGTGTCTGTGTCAGTGGAGTGTTTTAGTGTCAGTGGAGTGTGTCAGTGTCAGCGGTGTCTGTGTCAGTGTCAGTGGAGTGTGTCAGTGTCAGCGGTGTCTGTGTCAGTGGTGTCTGTGTCAGTGGAGTGTGTCTGTGTCAGTGGTGTCTGTGTCAGTGTCAGCGGTGTCTGTGTCAGTGGAGTGTGTCAGTGTCATTGGTCTCTGTGTCAGTGGAGTGTTTTAGTGTCAGTGGAGTGTGTCAGTATCAGCGGTGTCTGTGTCAGTATCAGCGGTGTCTGTGTCAGTGGTGTCTGTGTCAGTGTCAGCAGTGTCTGTGTCAGTGTCAGTGGAGTGTTTTAGTGTCAGTGGAGTGTGTCAGTGTCAGCGGTGTCTGTGTCAGTGTCAGTGGAGTGTGTCAGTGTCAGCGGTGTCTGTGTCAGTGTCAGTGGAGTGTGTCAGTGTCAGCGGTGTCTGTGTCAGTGTCAGTGGAGTGTGTCAGTGGTGTCGGTGTAGGCAGCAGGGGCTATTCATACTGGGCTCTGATAGTTGTTATTCCCCCCACCCCGTTACACATGGAAGATATTCCCCCTCTACTGTATATTGTCCCATTTTGCACTTTTATCAGGTGATGGACAGGCCTGCTTTCAAAGAGTTTCTGCAGCAGCTGCTATTCATGCTATGGCCTTATGCACACGTTCAGTAATTTTTTCTGGTCCTGAAACAACCCGCTAAAATCTACGGATTGGACATCCGTATTGCATCCGTATTTCCGTAAATCCATTTTTACTACTCCAATGCTTTTCAATGCACTTCATCCTTATTTTTTTAGGGGAATACGGATGCCAACATGTTACAATCCGTAAACAATCCGTGAACAATTGATTTCAATGAGAGGATCCGTAAAAAAATCTGGGTCCGCACCGGGTCTGTACTAGGACATGTCCTTTTTTTTTCCATCCATATCTGCTACTGATAGTGTGAATAGCCCAATAGACATCAATGTGCACTAACTTGGATCCGTAAATTGCAGAACGTGTGCATAAGGCCTGTGTTCTGATCTTAATACCATGATCATCTACCACACGATCTCTGTACTGGAAGATGTCTTCCCTCTATCCTGCTGTCCTTTTGCTGTATAATGCCACATAAAGACCACTCCCAAAGATGTTCTGCAGCAGCTAGTAGTAATGCTAGTTAGCTTATTTCAGCAATCAGGTGATTGGCAGTTTTGCTTCTAAAGAGCTTCCGCAGCAGCTGCTATTGATGCTAGGCTTTAATGGTTAATCAAATAATTGTGTAATATTGTATAGAATGTAATTACATGTAAATCCCAAGTGTGAATAAAGTGAGCAGTGCACAATGCAAACGACTGAGTACCTGAACAAATACACGGACAGATGGATGACGTCTGACAGTGATATATACCCGTATGTCCTGGGTCACCACACACCCCTGCCCTGATACATGTTTCGGCATCTTCCCTTGCCAAGGGGTTGATAAAGGCAGATGCTAAAACATACGTCAAGCGTTTGCTATAGGAGCCCAGCCATTTCTAGTAATGCCCCTGGATCCAATGTATTTGTAGTCCCAACAGTTTCCCATCTACAGATGAGAAGAAAGGAGGATCAAAGGTGTCAGATTTCAACATGGTTGAAGCCCCTATTACACGGGGCAACGAGAGGGAGCAAGAGAGCGCCGACCTGTCAGGCCAATTCTTGCTTGCTCCCCACTCTCCGCTCACTGCTGGCGCTAGTAAACGCACCAGCAACGAGCGGGCAGTGAGCCGCGGGGAAGGCCATGGGGAGGTCGGCACGCGGGAGGGGGGGTTGGGGATCTGCCCGGGTGATCACTAGATTGTCCGGGCAGCCCACAGAAGATATCGTGATCGGTAATTTTTCTAATTATTTATTAGATTAATTATTTTGCTTAGTTTTTAAAAAAGTGTAAAAACCATTTAAAGCACTAGAGGGCGCAGTGTGATTTATAGGGATTGTGGCACTTGGGTTGGGTCTTGGGCCTAAAGCCAGTTCAGAGAAGCGAAGATTACAATAGAACAAAGCTTATTAAAAGTGCCACACCAGTGACAATAAATCCATTATGTAAATGAGCTGACTGTAAGAAGGAAATATACTCAGTAATATATTTCAATAAGTGGTGTGTAACATTAATACATGTGAGTATACCGCCAATCTACCTTTATTAAATAGACTGAACTATGCACTTTTCAACAAAGAGTTGGTAATCCTGTAATGCTGGAATAGGGAACCTTCGCCCCCACCCCTCCTCCAGCTGTTGCAAAACTACAATTCCCATCATGCCTGGACAGCAAAAGCCGAAGGCAACAGCCGAAGGTTCCTCACACCTGCTGTAATGGATAATGGCATTTACCAATCTTAAGCATAGGAACATCAGATGTGTTCCTCCTTATTACGGCCCCATTGACCGGCATGGACACTGTAATACACAGTCCATAGGATCAAGGTGAAGAAATAAAAAACATCATGTATACACCTACAGAACATGCCTACACCATTGCTTTAAAAGTTTTTTTTCCCAGTATATGTGTGCACCGAAATGAATTTGAAATCATTTGAGGCCCATAGACTACATGGGCTCCAAACTTAATGTTATGCTGTGCGGTGCCTGGATGGGCACCACCGGGGGCAGGGCAATGGTTTGCATCCCAAGATGCCCCCCAGCAGTGCAATTAACCCCCAAGATTGCCCCCAGCAGTGCACTTAACCCCAACAAGATTGCCCCCCGCAGTGCACTTAACCCCAACAAGATTACCCCCAGCAGTGCACGTAACCCCAAGATTACCCCCAGCAGTGCACGTAACCCCAAGATTACCCCCAGCAGTGCACGTAACCCCAAGATTACCCCCAGCAGTGCACTTAACCCCTGCGTATCGGTTACCATTGATATCACGTACATTATCTGTCATTGCTTCTATACATAGTCTCACCACCTACCACTCAATAACATGAGTCCCAGAGGATAAGGTGACAAGCCTCGTAAAGTCTTTTATCCTAAACTACTCCCAAGTGTGGAGCGAATACAAAGTTTCTATATTGCATCTTTGAAGATATTATCAGTTGTAAGACAAATAGATTGTTATATTACCTTACCTAGGTGTTTCTTTCCCTAAAGCAATCTGGAGGAGCAATACGAGAGGAGCTCTGTGTCATCTAGGTGGAGCCCCTGTGGCTTAAGCTGGCCAGACATAGAAAGGAGCTGTGGGCTGAGCATTGATATCTCTCTCAGTCCCCCATACACTTGCATGTTTGGCCGGGCACACCTATGAATGGGCAGATGAGGGTAAGCCAAACATCTTCTCGAGAACAAATAAATCAGGTATCTTGAAATACAACATGACTGATCCCACAGGATCATTCTACTGTACAAACTTCATTTTCTGAAATATTACCTTACACTTATCAAATCCAGATTACTCCATCTTTCCTAAGGCTATGTTCACACACCGTTAGAGACCGGCCATTCCGTGACCCAGAAACTGTCACGGAACAGCCGGTCACTGCACGGATCATCCCGGCCGGTACTTAAATACTGGTCGGATGATCTCTCCGCGCGCCCGCATCAGAGCTTCCCATAGCAGACAGTGAAGCAAGCGGACGGAGCTTCTTGCTTCACTGTGAGAACTGAAAGGTCCTTCTGCGGCCGGAATTCACTGAATTCTGGCTGCAGAAAACTGACATGTCAGTTTTTTCCGGCGCCGCATGGAATCCCGGCCAGATCGCATATGATGTGTGTACGCTCCGGCCGGGATCCCATTGAACATAGGCTATGTTTCCACCCCGCAAAACTACGGCCGTAGTTCTGCGGCGAGAACTACGGCCGTAGTTTTACGTTGTGTGAACATAGCCTAAATGTGAATAGAGGACCAAGGTGCTTGATGTGGGAACAAGGTTTGGGGAGTTTCCAAGTTTCAGGTAAAGGGGGTGAATAAAAGAAACTACTATACAGGAGCACAGAGTCACTTTACCATAGGGGTCACACAGGGATGAACATTATTACTGGTTGGGAGCTTAGAAGGGGACATGACTACTGTGTGAGGGACAGAGGGAGGCATTATTGTATAGGGAGTAAAGACTGGGACATTATTGGTTGGCGGAGCACTACTAGTGTGTGGGGTCTAATGGGCCCTACAACTGTGGTGTACTATTACTGTGTGGACATTGTAGAGGGAATTATTGATGCCAGAGGGCATTATGGGTGTGCAGTTTCTGTAAAGGGTAGGAAACATTGAGGAGCCATATTGTATATACAGCAAAGTCTGCCGAGATAGTTGTCCTACTAGGCTCGGCCTACACTTAGCTAGTGTCTTGGATTGTACATTTACCATAAATTGCTGCAGTTTTGCCGTGTGATCTTCTAAATATATATATGTATATATTTTGTATGTTTCACTTGTGAAAACTGCAAGGCCAATAACCACATTGCAAAACCGTGGCAATTATTAGTGCATTGCACGTTATAACCGCGGGGCGAGCCCAGCCCGAAGCAGGGAGAAGAGCAAGGCCCTTGGCTGATTAATATTAGAGAACTAGGTCAGGGGAGATAATGTGCTTATCATATAATGTTGTGCAGTTACAGGTGCTACACTGCCATTGGCATGTATTATGAATGAAGTTATCTGCCCATCCCTATAGACTCCAAAATACATACAGAATCAGACCACATTACCCCTATATATAAACCTGGGCTAGTTCTTAATGAAAAATGCACAACTGTAGTTTTGGAACAGCTGAGAAGCCAGGAGTTTGACACCACCGCTCTAAATTATTACGTCCTCCTTTAAGGGTTTTTTGGGGGCAAAATTTAGTGATGAGCTATCCAGTAAATATCTCATCAGTAACTGATTGGGGAGGGGACACCTAGCACCTGTGCCGATCAGTCGTTCAGCGCCGCGCTACACAGTGAGCAGAGACAATGTGCAACTACAGCTCAGTTAGGAACTTAGGCAGATATGTCCCCTTTAAGACAGGCAGTTCCCCCAGAAGGCAGATTGATCCCACCATTACACAGGTAGTTCCTCCAGTAAGCAGACAGTTACCTGTGTGGACAGTTATCTCCCTCAGTAGGTGGTTATGTCACCTCAGTGGGCAGGTAGTCCCCCAGTAAGCAGCTATGCCCCCTTGTGCCAGGATAAAAACACAAAATACTCCTGCACTCTCCTGTGCATAACAGCCAGGTCATCTTCCTCCTCAGGGCACTGATATGTGATGGCATTGTACTGGCCTTTGTACTGCACTGGTACACAGGTCAAGGTCTTCTGTTTGACCAGAGGTCTGAAACTTCCTGAGGCCTACAGTAACATCTGACAATGTATGTATGCAGTGGTGTAGCTACCATAGAGCATGACCATGCAACTGCTATGGGGCCCATGGGGCAGGGGAAAAACACGTGGTCTGCCTCCATGGTACTAGCGGGTGGCACTGTCAGCTGACTCACCAACAGCACCTTCCTCCTCCAGAGAGTGTGACATCTAGTGGTTGGAGTAAGGAACAGCAGCAAAACATATACTGACACACTTCATTTGGCCCTCCAGCTGTTGAAAAAAAACAATTCCCATCAAGGGCATAACTAGGATTCATGGGGACCCATAGGAAAAAACTGTACAGGGGCCCAATGACAACCAGGGAGCTGGGAGAATGAACACTGAGGGACTGCGCCGGGCCAGGGAGTAGGTGTATGAAGGAAGAGGGGCCTCTTGTGGCTGGAGGTGCAGTACTGCCTCCGGCCACAAGAGAGACTAGCAGGGCAGCTAGCTAATGGCTTCTTGCACTGTCAATCAGAACACCACAGCATTTAACTGAGCGTTTATCACTATTGCTCACAGTTAAAGGGCCAGCGAGCCCCCTTAGTCCACAGGGCCGTAGCAGTGGCATAGTCTGCCCTTATGGTAGCTAACCTCTTATTCCCATCATGCCTGGGAAGTCAAAGCCAAGGCAAAGGGAATTGTAGTTTTGTAGCAGCAGGAGGGCCAAAGGTTTCCCATCCCTGATATAGACAGTCCAGTTCTCAGCAATTGATGACCTATACTGAGCAGAGGCAGTCAGTCATTTTTGTTTGGAAAACCTGCTGGTGTTCAGTGTACAGGGACTCCTACCTTTTAGACAAGTGTCCCTACTGTTCAGAAAATAATAAACAAAGTAAACTTACCCGTCCTCATGCCCCGTATGGCCGCTCCCAGGTCCAGCCGACGGCCGCCGTACACCTACAGCTCCTCCAGCTGCAGCGTCATGTACTTGGCTAAGTGATTGCCTGCTCAGCTAATCAGTGACTGGGGTGGAATACGACCCCAGTCACTAACTGGCTGATCAAGCAATCACTCAGTCAGGCCGCGACATTCCTACGTATCGTAACTGGATTCCAGCCGAAAATGACAACCAGAGTCCATCAACGAGACCCGGGAGTGGCGCTGTGAAGGCACAAGGATAGGTAAGTTTATTTTCCAGCAACCCCCTGCCTCCTGGCTCAGATACACAGATAATTAAATGCAGATGCCAAACGCCATACACTGTTTATAGCCAGACTACTGCATCCACTCCATTTAATTTAGGGCGATTGGCTCCAACAAATGGCTGTGATCACCCTTCTCCTCTGCCCAGTATCTGCCCAGTACAACTCCACAACATTTATCAATTAGATTTGCACAACTGAACAAACATTATAGAAAGAAATAATTTAGTATTTATTATAAACTTTTACAGGGGTTATTTGAGAGTCCAAAACCGGCTTGACTTTGGGCCACTCCAGGGAGCGGAGTGCCCTCTAGGTCTTCATCCTTTATTCCTCTCCAGGATGTGGAAGCTGGACTTCTGTGGCTAGAGGACACCAGGTCACTCCACAAGTCAGCTTGTCCTAAGAGCCAGGCTAAGCCAGTGGGAGGTGGTCAGCAAGCTGAGTCAATCACAAGAGAGAATCAGCATGGAAGCATGGATGAGGCAGCAGCAAAGTCAGTCAGGTGCAGGATTGGAGCAGTTGGCTTTAGGTGCAGCTCAATCAGCAATGGGAGAGGCAGACGGCTCAGATTGGGTCAGCATGCAAGCAAAGTCAATCAGGTGCAGGATCAGGCAGGTGGCTTCGGATGCAGGTCGGACATTCAGTAACAGGAGAGGCAGTTGGCTCAGATCAGGGCAGCAGGCAAGCATAGTCAGTCAGGTGCAGGATCAGGCAGGTGACTTGGGATGCAGGTTGGACATTCAGCAACGGAAGAGGCAAATGGCTCTGATCGGGTCAGCAGGTAGGCATAGACAATGACATGCAGGATCAGGCAGGTGGCTTCGGATGCAGGTCATACAGTCACCAATGGAAGAGGCAGACGGCTCGGATCGGGTGAGCAGGCAAGTGTAGATTAAAAGGTGCTGGATCAGGCAAGTGGCTTTGAAAGCAGGTCGGACAGTCAGCAATGGAAGAGGCACACGGCTCAGATCGGGTCAGCAAGCAAGGGTAGTCAATCTAGTGCAGGATCAGACAGGTGGCTTGGGATGCCGGTTGGACATTCAGCAACGGGATAGGCAGACGGCTCAGATTGGGTCAGCAGGCAAGGGTAGACAAGCTAGTGCAGGATCAGGCAGGTGGCTTCGAATATATCTCCTATAAATAAAGGACACTAATTTAATTAATATACATAATCTTTAGTGGCAAATTTTATAAAATACATGGTTCACATAATAAAAGCCAATAGCCATGTACATGAACCAATCAACACACAGGATGAATAAAACAATATTGCACAAGAACTGGTAAAACTATTGCACAGAAGTCTGTAGAAGGTCACAGATCATTGCACGATCCCCCATATATTCTATTACACAAAGCCACTTGGCCCAAATATAACCAAAAGGAGGTAAAATAGCATACTGGTCATAGTACCTGTGGTCTAATGTGTGTGCACGCTCCCCTCCCTGGCTTAGGATGCACGTCGGACATTGGATCGGGTCAGCAGGCTTCTGTAGTCAGTCAGGTGCAGGATCAGGCAGGCGGCTTTGAATGAAGGTTGGACATTCAGCAACGGGAAAGGCCAAACAGCCCAGATCAGGTAAGCAGGCAAGGGTAGTCAGTCAGGTGCAGGATCAGGCCGCCGGCTTCGGATATATGGCCTACAAATAAAGGACGCAAATTTAATCAATATACATAATCTTTTTTTTTTTCATGATAACATAGCTGCAATTTATTAAATAAAGGAGCAAGAGAAACACAATTCCAAGTTATGGGTGAATCAATATCAATTTAAGAATACAATACAAGTGGCAACAGTAAAGGAAAAAACTGGGACATTGGGTGAGTATAGAAAACAAAGAAAGGTATAGTAGGGTCCCTTGGGCAGAGAATATCTACTGTTTTTACCAGTATAAAAGGACATTTTTTTATAATAACTGGTAGTTAGGACTCTTCTACTGTACAGTTGTTTCTATAATGGTCTTTCTCGTGATATTAAACACCATTCTCACGCTCTTACAACACCAATTACAGCTGGAGTAGTTTGACGTGTGGAAGCTCTACCCACCTCTTCCAAGCAGGCTCTGTTTGGCGCTGGTGACGCACTGTAGATATCGGCCTGCCAGAACAGAGCAGCTTCATGTCTGTTGTGGCTTCTGCTGATAACATTGGAGAATTTGAGCCTGCAGGTCAGCACATACTGGATGTGATATCTCTATGAATCTTGCTTCCACAGTGTTTGCAGCTGACTGGTATTGTTCTGTAGTAACTTTATACAACTGAGCACTTCTCTCTTCCAATCTGGCCAGCTGCTCCTTATAGTATTCATCCTGCCTTTGAGCTCACGTTCCTTTTCTTCCAGCATCTTAGCAAAGGTTCTGGCTTTCAGTCGTTCCTCCTCAGTGGCAGTTTTCTCCCGCAGTACCGCCCTTGTAAGCTGTTCGGTAGAGGCGGTTCGTTCCCTCTCCAGAGCTTTTCCTATTTCATCTTGCATCAACCGTTTACTATGTTCTATCTTCTCTCCTTGCTTGTTTGAAAGCCAGTTCTTCTGCAATCTTTCTCCTGAGTCCTTCTTCATTAACTGCATAACTACTGATGGGCAGTTTAGCAGGAAGCTTTAGCTGTGCAGGTGGTGGTTGTGGTCTAGGAGAAGGAGAAGTCGGTTCTCTTATACGGTTGATAACATTATCAGACGAACGGATTCCTTTCACCACCGTGATGTTATCATTCTCGTCCGCCTCGAAGGAGACTCTCCTGGTGCTGCCGGTGCCTCCGATATCACACGGTCCTCCTGACAGCTACTATCCCAGGGACAGCAGCCGGGTCACACAGTGGAGGCCCAATATACATAATCTTTAGTGACAAGCGTAGTCAAACAGCTGGTGGATCAGGCAGGTGGCTTTGGATATATCTCCTACAAATAAAGGACAATAATTTAATCAATATACATAATTTTTATTGACATATTTCATAAAATAAATGGTTCACATATTAAAAGCCAATAGCCATGCACATGGGACCAATCAACACACAGGATGAGTAAAACAATATTGCAAAAGAACTGGTAAAACTATTGCACAGAAGTCTGTAGAAGGTCACAGATCATTGCACAACCCCCCATATATTCTATTACACAAAGCCACTTGGCCCAAATATAACCAAAAGGAGGTAAAATAGCATACTGGTCATAGTACCTGTGGTCTGATGTGTGTGCACGCTCCCCTCCCTGGCTTCGGATGCAGGTCGGACATTGGATCGGGTCAGCAGGCTTCTGTAGTCAGTCAGGTGCAGGATCAGGCAGGCGGCTTCGGATGCAGGTCAGACAGTCACCAATGGGAGATGAAGACGCTCAGATCGGGTCAGCAGGCAAGCGTAAATTGATAAACACACAGGTCAGAAGACATGGAATAACAAATTCAAGGACATAAGGAATCAACAACACACAGGCAAGGAGGAACAGGCGGACTAGCATTACATAGATTCAGAAGAAACAGGATAGATGGACATTAGAATTTATGGATTTTCCCGCTGACTCCTCTTAGTGCTAATGGAGTCTTGTCACCCATTTACCGATGTAAAAAAGGGGCCTCCACCTATCCTATGTGAGGCAAATAAATCCTCATGGAGAAGGAAAGGTAATACAGTTTTAGTTACATGGATAATCCTTTTAAGGGCACCTCCTCCGCACTACTTTGGTTTTGTGTAAGTTTTATCCTCGTTACTAATGGAACAGGAGGCTCCTCCTGCCCCATATGAGGTAAATGATTCCTCCAGATCTTATTGGCGCCTCATTTACCTGTTGATGTTATAGGCGCCTCCTCCAGACACCTCTAGATGTTAAGGGGGTCTTATCCTCCAGTTTATGATATTAAAGTGGGGCTCCTCCTTCCCCTCTATGAGGCAAATGATTCCTCCAGATCTTCTGGGCGCCTCATTTGCCTCTTGATGTTAAAGGGGTTATCTGGGTAGCTTAAAAGGTATTTCCTTTCCTCCATCACCATCCTCTCACTTCCAGTTTGGTCACATCTCATCCCGACACCTTCTAACCTGGCACAAGTCTGAGACAGTAGATCAGGTACTATGGTGCGATCACCACATGTGGGTGAAACTCACCGCGAGCAGTGACCAATGTATACACAATGTTCTGATGACATCTGGAGCATTGTGTGTACATTGGCTGCCACTAGTTCCACCCACATGCGACATTCGCAACCTAGTACCTGCCCCACTGTCTCAGCTCACCGGACTTTATGCCAGGTCAGAAGGTGTTGGTCTGAGAAGAGACCAAACCGGAAGTGAGATGCTGGTGTGGGAGGAAAGGCAACACCTGTTTAGTTACCTGGATAACCCCTTTATGGGCGCCTCCTCCAGACCCTTCTAGATGTTATGTGGGGTCCTCTCCTCCAGTTTGTGATGTTGAGTTGGGGCTCCTCCTTCCCCTCTATGAGGTAAATGATTCCTCCAGATCTTCTGGGCGCCTCATTTGCCTCTTGATGTTAAAGGGGTTATCTGGGTAGCTTAAAAGGTATTTCCTTTCCTCCATCACCATCCTCTCACTTCCAGTTTGGTCACATCTCATCCCGACACCTTCTAACCTGGCACAAGTCTGAGACAGTAGATCAGGTACTATGGTGCGATCACCACATGTGGGTGAAACTCACCGCGAGCAGTGACCAATGTATACACAATGTTCTGATGACATCTGGAGCATTGTGTGTACATTGGCTGCCACTAGTTCCACCCACATGCGACATTAGCAACCTAGTACCTGCCCCACTGTCTCAGCTCACCGGACTTTATGCCAGGTCAGAAGGTGTTGGTCTGAGAAGAGACCAAACCGGAAGTGAGATGCTGGTGTGGGAGGAAAGGCAACACCTGTTTAGTTACCTGGATAACCCCTTTATGGGCGCCTCCTCCAGACCCTTCTAGATGTTATGTGGGGTCCTCTCCTCCAGTTTGTGATGTTGAGTTGGGGCTCCTCCTTCCCCTCTATGAGGTAAATGATTCCTCCAGATCTTCTGGGCGCCTCATTTGCCTCTTGATGTTAAAGGGGTTATCTGGGTAGCTTAAAAGGTATTTCCTTTCCTCCATCACCATCCTCTCACTTCCAGTTTGGTCACATCTCATCCCGACACCTTCTAACTTGGCACAAGTCTGAGACAGTAGATCAGGTACTATGGTGCGATCACCACATGTGGGTGAAACTCACCGCGAGCAGTGACCAATGTATACACAATGTTCTGATGACATCTGGAGCATTGTGTGTACATTGGCTGCCACTAGTTCCACCCACATGCGACATTCGCAACCTAGTACCTGCCCCACTGTCTCAGCTCACCGGACTTTATGCCAGGTCAGAAGGTGTTGGTCTGAGAAGAGACCAAACCGGAAGTGAGATGCTGGTGTGGGAGGAAAGGCAACACCTGTTTAGTTACCTGGATAACCCCTTTATGGGCGCCTCCTCCAGACCCTTCTAGATGTTATGTGGGGTCCTCTCCTCCAGTTTGTGATGTTGAGTTGGGGCTCCTCCTTCCCCTCTATGAGGTAAATGATTCCTCCAGATCTTCTGGGCGCCTCATTTGCCTCTTGATGTTAAAGGGGTTATCTGGGTAGCTTAAAAGGTATTTCCTTTCCTCCATCACCATCCTCTCACTTCCAGTTTGGTCACATCTCATCCCGACACCTTCTAACCTGGCACAAGTCTGAGACAGTAGATCAGGTACTATGGTGCGATCACCACATGTGGGTGAAACTCACCGCGAGCAGTGACCAATGTATACACAATGTTCTGATGACATCTGGAGCATTGTGTGTACATTGGCTGCCACTAGTTCCACCCACATGCGACATTCGCAACCTAGTACCTGCCCCACTGTCTCAGCTCACCAGACTTTATGCCAGGTCAGAAGGTGGTGGTCTGAGAAGAGACCAAACCGGAAGTGAGATGCTGGTGTAGGAGGAAAGGCAACACCTGTTTAGTTACCTGGATAACCCCTTTATGGGCGCCTCCTCCAGACCCTTCTAGATGTTATGTGGGGTCCTCTCCTCCAGTTTGTGATGTTGAGTTGGGGCTCCTCCTTCCCCTCTATGAGGTAAATGATTCCTCCAGATCTTCTGGGCGCCTCATTTGCCTCTTGATGTTAAAGGGGTTATCTGGGTAGCTTAAAAGGTATTTCCTTTCCTTCATCACCATCCTCTCACTTCCAGTTTGGTCACATCTCATCCCGACACCTTCTAACTTGGCACAAGTCTGAGACAGTAGATCAGGTACTATGGTGCGATCACCACATGTGGGTGAAACTCACCGCGAGCAGTGACCAATGTATACACAATGTTCTGATGACATCTGGAGCATTGTGTGTACATTGGCTGCCACTAGTTCCACCCACATGCGACATTCGCAACCTAGTACCTGCCCCACTGTCTCAGCTCACCGGACTTTATGCCAGGTCAGAAGGTGTTGGTCTGAGAAGAGACCAAACCGGAAGTGAGATGCTGGTGTGGGAGGAAAGGCAACACCTGTTTAGTTACCTGGATAACCCCTTTATGGGCGCCTCCTCCAGACCCTTCTAGATGTTATGTGGGGTCCTCTCCTCCAGTTTGTGATGTTGAGTTGGGGCTCCTCCTTCCCCTCTATGAGGCAAATGATTCCTCCAGATCTTCTGGGCGCCTCATTTGCCTCTTGATGTTAAAGGGGTTATCTGGGTAGCTTAAAAGGTATTTCCTTTCCTCCATCACCATCCTCTCACTTGCAGTTTGGTCACATCTCATCCCGACACCTTCTAACCTGGCACAAGTCTGAGACAGTAGGTCAGGTACTATGGTGCGATCACCACATGTGGGTGAAACTCACCGCGAGCAGTGACCAATGTATACACAATGTTCTGATGACATCGGGAGCATCGTGTGTACATTGGCTGCCACTAATTCCACCCACATGCGACATTCGCAACCTAGTACCTGCCCCACTGTCTCAGCTCACCGCACTTTATGCCAGGTCAGAAGGTGTTGGTCAGAGAAGTGACCAAACCGGAAGTGAGATGCTGGTGTGGGAGGAAAGGCAACACCTGTTTAGTTACCTGGATAACCCCTTTATGGGCGCCTCCTCCAGACCCTTCTAGATGTTATGTGGGGTCTTCTCCTCCAGTTTGTGGTGTTAAATTGGGGCTCCTCCTTCCCCTCTATGAGGCAAATGTTTCCTCCAGATGTTTTGGGCACCTCATTTACCTCCTTGATGTTATTGGCGCCTCCTCCTCCAGACAACTCCAGGTGGTCGGGTGTTTTCTCCTCACACTGGCGGCGCGGTGTTACCTAGATGGGAGATATAGCAAGCCAAGTGTTAACAGAATATAAACATGATATAACTTTAGTATTCATCACAGTTTACAGATATAAGCTCCATATGGAAATACGATCAGGATAACAGTGATCTGCGGCCTGAGGTGTGATGAGATTTTGGTTACTCACCTTTACTCATCCCTGATGGTGCAGCCGCAGCAGAAAAGCGCCCGCAGTCTATAAGGGAGAGAGAAAAATCAGCATGACTTTCCTGAGATCAGACACGTCTTCTGGTGACACAGGGCTGATGGGAGAAGAGACTGGAGAGAGGGGCAGCAGCGCTATCCTAGTGGGTGGGATACAGGGAGACTATGGCAGCACTATGTTACTTATTTGGTTGTATGAGGTACATGAGGCCTTTGCTGGGTTATTATATGTCAGAGATATGTGGACTATGCACCGCCTATATTATAGGGTGCTCTGTAGATGACAGGAATATGAAAAGTACCAACAAAAAAGAAAGAAAGGGCCTGTCATATCTACTCACTGGTGTGCCATGGAGGCATGTCATATATATGTGGGGTGCCAGTGAGTTTATATGACAGGCCTTTCTTTCTTTTGTGTTGGGGTTATTATATGTGACTGATAATATAATGTATAGGATATGCAGTGCAGTAATAGCCGTGTGTTGTCATGTACATGTATCATCACTTATATTTACCTGGAAAAGATGGATCTCCTGCTGCTTCTGCTGCTGCTTCTGCTGAGGAGAAATGACCAAGAAATGGTCAGAAATAAGTGGTTAGTGTGAGGAAAGCAGAATCACTGAGCACATTATATAGGAACAATATAAAGTATATGGAGGAGGACTGGGGGGGGGGGAGACAAGAGCTTACACACTAGGAGGACTGGGGGTGACACAAGAGCTTACACACTAGGAGGACTGGGGGGGACACAAGAGCTTACACACTAGGAGGACTGGGGGGGACACAAGAGCTTACACACTAGGAGGACTGGGGGGGACACAAGAGCTTACACACTAGGAGGACTGGGGGGGACACAAGAGCTTACACACTAGGAGGACTGGGGGGGGACACAAGAGCTTACACACTAGGAGGAGGGGCGACACAAGAGCTTACACACTAGGAGGACTGGGGGGAGACAAGAGCTTACACACTAGGAGGACTGGGGGGGACACAAGAGCTTACACACTAGGGAGGACTGGGGGGGGGACACAAGAGCTTACACACTAGGACTGGGGGGGGGGACACAAGAGCTTACACACTAGGAGGACTGGGGGGGACACAAGAGCTTACACACTAGGAGGACTGGGGGTGACACAAGAGCTTACACACTAGGAGGACTGGGGGTGACACAGGAGCTTACACACTAGGAGGACTGGGGGGACACAAGAGCTTACACACTAGGACTGGGGGGGGGACACAAGAGCTTACACACTAGGAGGACTGGGGGGGACACAAGAGCTTACACACTAGGAGGAGGGGCGACACAAGAGCTTACACACTAGGAGGACTGGGGGTGACACAAGAGCTTACACACTAAGAGGACTGGGGGTGACACAGGAGCTTACACACTAGGAGGACTGGAGGTGACACAAGAGCTTACACACTAGGAGGACTGTGGGTGACACAAGAGCTTACACACTAGGAAGGACTGGGGGTGACACAAGAGCTTACACACTAGGAGGAGTGGGGGTGACACAAGAGCTTACACACTAGGAGGACTGGGGGTGACACAAGAGCTTACACACTAGGAGGACTGGGGGTGACACAAGAGCTTACACACTAGGACTGGGGGTGACACAAGAGCTTACACACTAGGAGGACTGGGCGTGACACAAGAGCTTACACACTAGGAGGACTGGGGGTGACACAAGAGCTTACACACTAGGAGGACTGGGGGTGACACAAGAGCTTACACACTAGGAGGACAGGGGGGACACAAGAGCTTACACACTAGGAGGACTGGGGGGTGACACAAGAGCTTACACACTAGGAGGACTGGTGGTGACACAAGAGCTTACACACTAGGAGGACTTGGGGTGACACAAGAGCTTACACACTAGGAGGACTGGGGGTGACACAAGAGCTTACACACTAGGACTGGGGGGGTGACACAAGAGCTTACACACTAGGAGGATGGGGGTGACACAAGAGCTTACACACTAGGAGGACTGGGGGGGAAACAAGCGCTTACAGACCAAGACTAATACATGTTTGGCTTTGACTCTTTACCTGGGGGTCTCCACGGCCGTCTCCTCTTCCTCCTCTTCTTCTTCAGCTCTGTACAGTATATAAAACATAAACCAGCTCATATATAAATATATAGTAATATTACTCATTATATAGTTTATTATAAAGGAAGTGTTTGGAAAGCTAATGGATTGGGCTGTACATTGCTTGGCCTTATAGTAAGATAGGTGGGATCTGTCTAGCATCTCAACACAACCAGTTTACATCAGATTACCCCTCCATGTTGTGAGCAGCTATAGGAAAGGCCAGGATCACGGAATCCCTATATGTTTAATATGTTGACATTGAAATAAATGGAGACATATGATGCCACCTCCACCTAGAGCGCCCCCTGTCCTCTATCTGTACAGGAAAACAATTCCTTGCATTTACACAGTAATAGGCTTTGATTCCTCACCTAGGGGTGGCCACGATCTTCTCCTCTTCCTCCTCGGTGTCCTCTTCACTGGATATAGAACATAAATCGTCTCACTTATAAATATATTGTTATATTACACTTTATATAGTTTATTATAAAGGAAGTGATTGCAAAGCTAATGGAATAAGCTGTACATTGCTGTAAGAGTTGGCCATACAGTGATATAGGTGTGATCAGTCTAGTGTTTACATCAGATTACCCCTCCATGTTGTGAGCAGCTACAGGAAAGGCCAGGATCACGGAATCCCTATATGTTTGGTATGTTGACATTGAAATAAATGGACATGTGATGCCACCTCCACCTAGAGTGCCCCCTGTCCCCTTTCTGTACAGGATGGTAAAGAAAACAATTCTTTGCATTCACAAAGTTAAAGGCTTTGATTCCTCACCTAGGGGTGAACACAAGCTCCTCCTCTTCCTCCTCGGTGTCCTCTTCCCTGTATATAGATGGATGTATAAGTTATTTGCAGTGACAGGTACGCTATAAACTATACAATGTCTCTGCAATAAGTATTTACCACAATGTCCCATAGGAGTGAGCAGAGTCTACATAGCCTGCTCCCCATCCGATACCAGCCTATGCCACAGCTTGGTGTCGGACGGATACGGCCATGGTCCGAGCGATTGTTAAAATGTTATACGCTTTCATTCCTCACCTGGTGGTGTCCTCTGTCTCTGTCTCCTCCTCTTTGTCTTCTTCGCTGTATATAGAATGTAAATCAGCTTGTATATTAATGTATTGTTATAGGGATTGTGTGGGACGTTAATAAACACTGATTACAATGGACTCTTCTATAAACCTATATAATTTCAGCTCTGCTGCTTCATCAGACTTACATGATGGTCCTCAGGCTGGGAGTCCAGGTGTCCGTTTCAAATCTGTCGGGACTATAACAGAGAACATATGTTTGGTTAGGAATAGAGATACTTTATTCTATATCAATCTTACAGAGAATCTTTTTGTGATTTCTCCATAAAAACATTGGGGGAGATTTATCAAACATGGTGTAAAGTGAAACTGGTGCAGTTGCCCCTAGCAACCAATCAGATTCCACCTTTCTTGTTCCAAAGAGTCTGTGAAGAATGAAAGGTGGAATCTGATCTCATCCCTATGCCAAGAAGGTGCATTGTGGGATAGTTACCTGAACATCTTCGGGGTCTTCTTCACCTCCTGCTGCCATCTATTATAGGACAAGAAAAACGAGAATAATATATATTATAAGGTGGTAAGAGCCAGTCCTGCGAGTGCTTCACATTGGGGGAGGTTCATTAAAACTGGTAAATAGAAAATACATAGTAATGCATAGTAACCAATAGCCATGTATTCACATTGTGATTACTTTGTATTATTTTTTAGCATTTTAAAGGGGTCTTTCACTGAAACATAACTTTTGATACCGTATGTTGCTGCCCATGGTGAGACTAACAATTCTTTTTATACTTGTTATTATCTATTAAGTCTCTTTCCCCCAGTTTTGAGCTGCTGCTTTCTGTTGAAGACACAAAAACCTCTGTGAGCTTTTCTCTCCGTCTCCCACTCCTCCCCCTCCCTTCTGAGACGTCTGATGTAAACAAGTCCCTGACTGGCTTTTTCTGCAACATTGTAGCTTCTTTGTAATGCTGGGAGGGTTATTCTGAGGTGGGGGAGTGCAGAGAAAGGCTCACACACAGGTTTTTGTGTTTTCAGCAAAAGGCAGCACCTTAGAACTGAGAGAAGGAGACTGAATAGATAATAACAAGTATGGAAGGAATTGTTAGTCTCAGCATTGGCAGCAACATGTCAAAAGTTATGTTTGAGCGGAATACCCCTTTAAGTGTACCTGTCATGACGGCCCAGTGTCAGATCATCAGTGATTTCCTCTGTTAAACCGGAAGTTCGTGTCTCCTTGGATACCAACACACAATAAGACCATAATGTGCATGACCCCCACTGGATCTAATGGGGGACAGGTGCATTAGTGTCTGATTGTGTATTTGTATCCTAGGAGACCCGAACTTCCGGTTTAACAGAAGAAATCACTGATGATCCGACACCGGGCCATCATGATAGGTACACTGTAAGGGACAAAATTGCAACAAAAATGATGGAAATCCCCTTTCATCTTGCAGTTACAAGTAATACAATATACACATAATAGAATATTGTACAGTGTATTACTATAAGATACTTACGCCCACTCCAGGATGTCCTCTTCTGTGTACTCCTCGCTCCTATAAGAGACAGAAGAGAGAAGATGCTGAGGACGCAACACGCAATATCGACACATTCACAACATGGCATCAGCATTAGTATTTATTTATTGAGCTCTCTTTACATTTCCAGGCCCTGTTCACACATAGTATTTCCATCACTTAGGCTCACACAAATTCTACATTTACAGTAAAGATTTACTAACCTGTCTTCCTCCTCTGAAAACACAAGTTCTTCCTCTGAAAAAAAAAAAAGTTTGTTTGTTATATAAAAGAGCAATAATAATAGCAAGAATGTTTTTGAGATTTTTTTTTATTTTTTGTCTCACTAGGGCATTTGAACAAGCTATGGTTGGATTGGTCAGTACAGATCCGATCATCAGGAGATGATATTCATAGACCGGCAATACTCACCCTCCACGTCGTCGTCAAAGTCGCTGTCCTGCAATAGGGGACACAGAGAGTAAGTGGTGGATAGAAACCTGTCACTGTGCATATTGTTATAGAACAGTCAGTTTACCTCAAAGTATCCCTCCATCTGCAAGTCCTTGATGTACTGGGATGCAACGATCTATCAATGGAAGAAAAATCATGTTATCTTCTGAGCATGGAACATCCTCTATACATATCATCTATTGAATGTCGGGGAAGGGGGGGAAATCATTGAAGGGAAACTGTCAGCAGGTACACGAATCTAACCAGCTGATATGTCCCTCTTGTGCACAATGTGCTGAGGATGAGGGTGAGTTTCTTACCTTCATCCTCAGCGCCAATTCTGTGTAGTTTGTAGTTATGTACTTAGACTAACTGGGGGGTGTGGAGCACTGGGACGGGACTACCTCCCAGATCACTGATCCGCCCTGCTCCGATGATAAATATACAAATGTCACGTGTAAGATCACTTCTTCCAAGTAGTTTAGGAAACCCTTACTCACTAAAATAGCCCCATTTTCTTATAAACAGAAACCATACATAGCATTACTGGTGACACCCACACATCTGGCACCAGGGTCTCAATGAGTTTCTCCTACCACTTTGGGCTCATCAGAAGACCAACAATATTCACAGGAGAGCGTGATACATGAGGGCCACCTCCCCCATAGCAGATAGGAGACCACTTGTCAGGGAATAATGCACCTAGATATACAATTACTATGGTTCCTTAGGAAAGATATACTATCTGACCACACAAGGGGGGGCCCTAGCTCTAACACATAAGGGGTCATATAGACAATAATGATACAAAACACACTGTTGTGCTGTGCACCTTATTACTCAAACAGCACAAACAATGGCTTATTCTGAGCAATGTCGGCAATGATGACACGTTGTATAAAGATGCCCAGGCTCATCCGAGCCCCTCACCGATTCCCATGTCCTGATGGATAATAGAAGATATGCCGAGGACGTCTTTCCTAAGGAACCATAGTAATTGTATATCTAGGTGCATTATTCCCTGACAAGTGGTCTCCTATCTGCTATGGGGGAGGTGGCCCTCATGTATCACGCTCTCCTGTGAATATTGTTGGTCTCCTGATGAGCCCAAAGTGGTTGGAGAAACGCATTGAGACCCTGGTGCCAGATGTGTGGGTGTCACCAGTAATGCTATGTATGGTTTATGTGTATAAGAAAATGGGGCTATTTTAGTGAGTAAGGGTTTCCTAAACTACTTGGAAGAAGTGATCTCACACGTGACATTTGTATATATGAGAATCCCCCCGGACTACTGATTAATTACATTTTAAGGCATATCTAATAAAATAGTGTTGTAATGTAATTCATGCCGCAATGATACGCTATGTGAGATACATGTAATTACAGGTGTCTATATACATCTGTTCTTTGTTTCATTGACATTCACTCCTGGTTTTGGTTGCAAAATACTGAGCAAAAATATTGCATGGGAACATAGGAGCCTGGGTCTCCAAACTGCGGCCCTCCAGCTGTTAGAAAACCACAATTCCCGGACAGCTAAAGCTTTGGATTTGGCGGTTCAGGCATGATGGGAAATGTAGTATTGCAACAGCTGGAGGGCCGCAGTTTGGAGACCCGTGCCTTAAAGGGTTTTTTTCAGGATTAGAAAAACAGCTACAAAAAACAGCCCCCCCCCCCCCCTTTCCAGCTCATGTGTGGTATAACAATTCATCTCCATTAACATCATTAACCCCCATCTTAAACTAAGGAAAGGAAGCGGCCATGTTTTTGTAACACTGCTTAACCCTTCTAATATATCTAATATAGTTTTGATCTTTTTAACACCATGTAGAAGATTTCTTTTCTCTTGTCTTTTCATGTAAGTGTTTACTTTCTCCATAAGCATTTGAAGGGTATAAAACATGTCCTGTATCAGTGTTTCCCATTATTATTATTATTATTATTATTATTATGATCACATTATTATCAATAATAATAATAATAATAATAATAATAATAATAATAATAATTACTTATTACTTATTACTTTATTTACAGTCTCTGTCAGCAGCTTATTCCCAGATCAGATCCCCCCATAATAATGTGACTGACCTGCAGGTCCCAGTGATAATACTCAAATAAGAGTAACGTCACATAACAATGCCCCTTGTAGCCAGATATAGTGGCCCCTGTAGCCAGATATAGTGCCCCTTGTAGCCAGATATAGTGCCACCTGTAGTCAGATATAGTGCCCTCTGTAGCCAGATATAGTGCCCTCTGTAGCCAGATATAGTGCCACCTGTAGTCAGATATAGTGCCCCCTGTAGTCAGATATAGTGCCCTCTGTAGCCAGATATAGTGCCCCCTGTAGCCAGATATAGTGCCACCTGTAGCCAGATATATTGCCCCCTGTAGCCAGATATAGTGCCACCTGTAGCCAGATATAGTGCCCCCTGTAGCCAGATATAGTGCCCCCTGTAGCCGGATATAGTGCCACCTGTAGCCAGATATAGTGCCCCCTGTAGCCGGATATAGTGCCACCTGTAGCCAGATATAGTGCCCCCTGTAGCCAGATATAGTGCCCCCTGTAGCCGGATATAGTGCCACCTGTAACCAGATATAGTGCCCCCTGTAGCCGGATATAGTGCCCTCTGTAGCCAGATATAGTGCCCCCTGTAGCCGGATATAGTGCCACCTGTAGCCAGATATAGTGCCCTCTGTAGCCGAATATAGTGCCATCTGTAACCAGATATAGTGCCACCTGTAGTCGTATATATGCCCCTTGTAGCCAGATATAGTGCCCTCTGTAGCCAGATATAGTGCCCTCTGTAGCCAGATATAGTGCCCCTTGTAGCCAGATATTGTGCCCTCTGTAGCCAGATATAGTGCCCTCTGTAGTCAGATATAGTGCCCTCTGTAGCCAGATATAGTGCCACCTGTAGCCAGATATAGTGCCCTCTGTAGCCAGATATAGTGCCCTCTATAGTCAGAAATAGTGCCCTCTGTAGCCAGATATAGTGCCCTCTGTAGCCAGATATAGTGCCCCCTGTAGTCATATATAGTGCCCCTTGTAGCCAGATATAGTGCCCTCTGTAGTCATATATAGTGCCCCTTGTAGCCAGATATAGTGCCCCCTGTAGCCGGATATAGTGCCCCCTTGTAGCCAGATATAGTGCCCCCTGTAGCCGGATATAGTGCCACCTGTAGTCGTATATATGCCCCTTGTAGCCAGATATAGTGCCCTCTGTAGCCAGATATAGTGCCCCCTGTAGCCAGATATAGTGCCCCCTGTAGCCAGATATAGTGCCCTCTGTAGCCAGATATAGTGCCCCCTGTAGTCATATATAGTGCCCCTTGTAGCCAGATATAGTGCCCTCTGTAGCCAGATATAGTGCCCTCTGTAGCCAGATATAGTGCCCCCTGTAGCCAGATATAGTGCCCCCTGTAGCCAGATATAGTGCCACCTGTAGTCGTATATATGCCCCTTGTAGCCAAATATAGTGCCCTCTGTAGCCAGATATAGTGCCCTCTGTAGCCAGATATAGTGCCCTCTGTAGCCAGATATAGTGCCACCTGTAGCCAGATATAGTGCCCCCTGTAGCCAGATATAGTGCCCCCTGTAGTCATATATAGTGCCCCCTGTAGTCAGATATATTGCCCTCTGTAGTCAGATATAGTGCCCTCTGTAGCCAGATATAGTGCCCTCTGTAGCCAGATATAGTGCCACCTGTAGCCAGATATAGTGCCCTCTGTAGCCAGATATAGTGCCCTCTGTAGCCAGATATAGTGCCCCTTGTAGCCAGATATAGTGCCCTCTGTAGCCAGATATAGTGCCCCCTGTAGCCAGATATAGTGCCCCCTGTAGCCAGATATAGTGCCCTCTGTAGCCAGATATAGTGCCCCCTGTAGCCAGATATAGTGCCCTCTGTAGCCAGATATAGTGGCCCCTGTAGCCAGATATAGTGCCCCCTGTAGCCAGATATAGTGCCCCCTGTAGTCATATATAGTGCCCCCTTTAGTGAGATATATTGCCCTCTGTAGTCAGATATAGTGCCCCCTGTAGCCAGATATATTGCCCCCTGTAGCCAGATATAGTGCCCTCGGTAGCCAGATATAGTGCCCTCTGTAGCCAGATATAGTGCCCTCTGTAGCCAGATATAGTGCCCCCTGTAGCCAGATATAGTGCCACCTGTAGCCAGATATAGTGCCCCCTGTAGCCGGATATAGTGCCCTCTGTAGCCAGATATAGTGCCACCTGTAGCCGGATATAGTGCCCTCTGTAGCCAGATATAGTGCCACCTGTAGCCGGATATAGTGCCACCTGTAGCCAGATATAGTGCCCCCTGTAGCCAGATATTGTGCCCTCTGTAGCCAGATATAGTGCCCTCTGTAGTCAGATATAGTGCCCTCTGTAGCCAGATATAGTGCCACCTGTAGCCAGATATAGTGCCCCCTGTAGCCAGATATAGTGCCCTCTATAGTCAGAAATAGTGCCCTCTGTAGCCAGATATAGTGCCCTCTGTAGCCAGATATAGTGCCCCCTGTAGTCATATATAGTGCCCCTTGTAGCCAGATATAGTGCCCTCTGTAGTCATATATAGTGCCCCTTGTAGCCAGATATAGTGCCCCCTGTAGCCGGATATAGTGCCCCCTTGTAGCCAGATATAGTGCCCCCTGTAGCCGGATATAGTGCCACCTGTAGTCGTATATATGCCCCTTGTAGCCAGATATAGTGCCCTCTGTAGCCAGATATAGTGCCCTCTGTAGCCAGATATAGTGCCCCCTGTAGCCAGATATAGTGCCCCCTGTAGCCAGATATAGTGCCCTCTGTAGCCAGATATAGTGCCCTCTGTAGCCAGATATAGTGCCCCCTGTAGCCAGATATAGTGCCCCCTGTAGTGAGATATATTGCCCTCTGTAGTCAGATATAGTGCCCTCTGTAGCCAGATATAGTGCCCTTTGTACACCCCCTGCAGCCAAATATGACCCTTGTAGTAAGGTACACCCCCTGCGGTCAGATTTGCCCCCAACAGACAGATATCCCTCTACAGACAGATCAGCGCCCCTTGTAGTCAGTGTGAGGAAAGACGGGGGCTGGTGGACGTGCGGGTGAGGGGCCATCGTAGAGCAGTGACGGAGGACCAATCACTGCCGCTCCTTACTCCATCCGCCCGCTATGCTTTCTTCCCCAGCAGCGCCCCCATACACGGCCCTGTAATCACTGTAATTTTATCAGAACGGGCGGTGTGAGGTGCTGGGGGAAGGAAGGTGGGCGGCCTCCGAAGCTGGGGTCATTGGCGCTCCGGGAGATTGCTGTATAACGGTGACGTGTTGGCACCCCACATACCCCTAACCCTGCGTTGTGTACCCCCTGTGGTAATTGTACCTCTGATTGAGAAACACAGCTGTAGATGATGTAACAGAGGATAAAGTTTTATTTAAAATGTAATGATAAGAGTTATTGGCTGTGGGATTGTGTCACTTTTTGCCACTAATCTGCTAAATATACAGTTAAAGGGGTACTCTACCAAAAATCTTTTTCTTTCAAATGAACCGATTTCAGAAAGTTCTATAGATTTGTAATTTACTTCTATATAAAAATCTTAAGTCTTCCTATACTTATCAGCTGCTGTATGTCTTGCAGGAAGTGGTGTATTCTCTCCAGTCTGACACAGTGCTGTCTGCTGCCACCTCTGTCCATGTCAGGAACTGTCCAGAGCAGGAGAGGTTTTCTATGGGGACAGTTCTATCTGGACAGTTCCTGACATGAACAGAGGTGGCAGCAGAGAGCACTGCTTCAGACTGGAGAGAATACACCACTTTCTGCAGGACATACAGCAGCTGATAAGTATGGGAAGACTGTAGATTTTTAAATAGAAGTAAATTACAAATCTATATAAATTTCTGACACCAGTTGATTTGAAAGAAAAATATTTTCACCGGAGTACCCCTTTAAGCTTTAACATGGGATGATCCCCAGTCACTTATTTGTGCAGGAACTGTAAATGGGCCGTCACACACAAGGTCACTTGACCGTATCTCTTCAGGTCCTCAAGCCCGGGGGTGGAGCTGTGCTGCATGTATCTGGGGTCTGTATTTATTATGGGGGTTTCTCAGCCTAAGATACTATTCTCCATGTGGTAAGCACGGCCGGCAGGAGGTATACCGGCAGGCTGGGCACCTCTGCTGTGTTGTCAGGATGGAGATAGCACCGTCATCTACTGGTGGTCCTGGCTGCAGCTGGGGACGGCGCCTGTCAGCAGAAGCAGCAGATGCTACAGGGGAGGGGGGTATATTACTGGCTACATGAGAGGGCAGCAGTCTATAGGGGGGCTACAGACATGCTACTGTCTACAATACTGTGTACGGGGGGCATATTACTGGCTACATGAGAGGGCAGCAGTCTATAGGGGGGCTACAGACATGCTACTGTCTACAATACTGTGTACGGGGGGCATATTACTGGCTACATGAGAGGGCAGCAGTCTATAGGGGGCTACAGACATGCTACTGTCTACAATACTGTGTACTGGGGGCATATTACTGGCTACATGAGAGGGCAGCAGTCTATAGGGGGGCTACAGACATGCTACTGTCTACAATACTGTGTACTGGGGGCATATTACTGGCTACATGAGAGGGCAGCAGTCTATAGGGGGGCTACAGACATGCTACTGTCTACAATACTGTGTACTGGGGCATATTACTGGCTACATGAGAGGGCAGCAGTCTATAGGGGGGCTACAGACATGCTACTGTCTACAATACTGTGTACTGGGGGCATATTACTGGCTACATGAGAGGGCAGTCTATAGGGGGGCTACAGACATGCTACTGTCTACAATACTGTGTACGGGGGCATATTACTGGCTACATGAGAGGGCAGCAGTCTATAGGGGGGCTACAGACATGCCACTGTCTACAATACTGTGTACGGATGTATATTACTGGCTACATGAGAGGGCAGTCTATAGGGGGCTACAGACATGCTACTGTCTACAATACCGTGTACGGGGGGCATATTACGGGCTACATGAGAGGGCAGCAGTCTATAGGGGGGCTACAGACATGCTACTGTCTACAATACTGTGTACTGGGGGCATATTACTGGCTACATGAGAGGGCAGCAGTCTATATGGGGGCTACAGACATGCTACTGTCTACAATACTGTGTATGGGGGGCATATTGCTGTGACCAGGGGTGAATATTACTGTATACAGAGAGACATATCACTGACTTCAGGGGGTATATTATTGTACCGGGGTATATTACTGGCTACTGGGGGCATATTACTGGCTACAAGGGGCATATTAGTGACTACAGGGGGTATATTACTGGCTACAGGGGGTATATTACTGACTACAGGGGGCATATTACTGGCTACAGAGGGCATATTACTGACTACAGGGGTATATTACTGACTACAGGGGTATATTACT